>NW_026046773.1:0-25154 GCF_023864275.1 Schistocerca cancellata | reverse complement strand
CTTCCGCGTGCACCTTAGCTGTTTTCGCTGGACGCGTCTGGAGGCGACCCCCGACAATGTGTCAGGCCGTGACGGCAAGTGAGAGCGCGCTATACGGCCACGCGCCTCTTCACCTCGCCTCACACATTGTCCACCGCTCGTGGTCTCGCGGTAGCGTTCTCGCTTCCCGAGCACGGGGTCCCGGGTTCGATTCCCGGCGGGGTCAGGGATTTTCACCTGCCTCGAGATGACTGGGTGTTTGTGTTGTCCTCATCATTTCATCATCATCCAGGAAAGTGGCGAAATTGGACTGAGCAAAATTGGGTAATTGTACGGGCGCTGATAACCACGCAGTTGAGCGCCCCACAAACCAAACATCATCATCACCTCGTCTCACGCCGCCAGTACAGCAGTGGTCGCGTGCTGCGCTGCCGCTGGCGGCTGTGACGGGTCAGCCGCCTCTCGCACAGCCGCCGTCGCCGAAGCCACCTCCGCGTCATGCGAGTGTCGCTGCAATGAAGTCTGCTTGCTAACAACTCCGGCCAACTTCCGCCGAGGGATCTTAGCAGCCGGCCGCTGTGGCTGAGCGGTTCTAGGCGCTTCAGTCCGGAACCGCGCTGCTGCTACGGTCGCAGGTTCGAATCCTGCCTCGGGCATGGATGCGTGTGATGTCCTTAGGTTAGTTATGAGCCGTGCGTGGCTCAACTTCCCCCATTATCTATTTTACATCCTGTTTCTAACGTACTTCCCCCTCATTACGTTAAAATAAATTACTGGTGTCACTGAGTTGCTGCTTTGCCTGATCGTGAGCGGCGCTAGCAGCGCGTTTTGGTATATCCCCTCTCGTAGTATCTATGCTCGACTGCTATTACTTCCTGGTTGTTGTCTGTGGTAAGCGAGTTTGGGTCGCGAGTTCGGACTGCCAGTCAGTTGGAACGTGTCTGGAGCAAGTAAAAAAAATATATATAATTTTGTTCTTTATGTAAATCAAGGGCCTTCAGCCTGTATGAGTAAGTTGGAATTCTGGCAAGTGGATATTTTGCTGAAAGTTACTGTTGTTGTGCTATCTTTTCATTTAGTGCGCTGTCAGCCACTTAAAAGGTAAAGGTTTAAGGTATTTTTTGATCAACTGTGGGCCTTCAGCCGCTTGAATCCTTATTCTCAAAATTTCCCCTTAAGGGAAAACATTGCGGCCTTCTGCCTTAAAGGATTATGGTAATATATTTTAAAATTTTGAAATTGAATTGTGGCCTTCAGCCATTTGTATTGCACCTTGTATATGTTTGTTCTATCCACTTCTGCCTTGAGGCTTTCAGCCTGTCTGTGATTATAATATTTCATTTGCAAGGATAGGCTATGTGGCGTTTTGGTTTAAATGTGTTAAAAAATTACAATTTTGAAGTGAAACTGACCGCCACCTTATTTGGCCCTTTGCACAATCCTAGTCAGCTGTTTATCCCTGCGGGATTAGCGGGTGTTTCAACTTAGATTTAACTAGTTCAAAGTCTAGGGGACTGATGACCTCAGATGTTAAGTCCCGTAGTGCTTAGAGCCATTTGAACCATTTGGATTCTTACCATAACCTAGAATAGTGATACCTTCGTTGGATACACCTTCTCGGTCCCAGTCCCAGTTTTGTAGCCATGCCTGATTTACGTCCTCCCCAAACAGCGGAGAGAACCGAATCGGCTTCGGATGCTCCAACTGCGGCACCGAAAGAGCCTTATCTCATTACTTTACTGCAATATCAGACAAGCAGTCAGTCAATTGAAAAAATAGAGCTTCAGGAACGGTTTAACGCGATAACTCTCGAACATGAAGCCGGAGCTGCCATAAGTGCGGTAACAACTCCAGGCCTTCAAGAGTTTGAAACAGAAAAATTAGTACCAGACATACACATTACGCTTCCAGTCATAACTTTTGTACCTTCTTTTGCTGGAAAGCTAGGTGAAAAAGTAACATTTCTCAAACTTCAGGGAAGTGGGATGTACATGGGCATGGCGAGACAATTTTTTGTCAAATGCCACCCAGCTGAAGTTTTCGGAGCGCTGCTGAGCTTCATGTTGAGAAATACCATACAGGATCGTTGTCCGCAAACTAAGTGGCCGATTTCCCCCAAGACTAGTGTGGCAGCAGGCAACGTAAACAATGTTGAAACAGGAGTACTACTCCACTGCCACCCACTTTAGTCCCCAGTGAAATATATGGACCCTATAAAAAGGGGAGAGACCACTGAGGTAAACCACTGAGTTTGAGGTAAAGCTTAGAGGAAAGACCGCCAAAATTCTTGTAGGCACAGGAGCTCAGATTCTTGTTCTTTTTGTTTCCAATAACGACAAGCGTCGAATTAAGTTGGGCGATGCTGAGGGAATTAGATTAGGAAATGAGACACTTAAAGCAGTAAAGGAGTTTTGCTATTTGGGGAGCAAAATAACTGATGGTCGAAATAGAAAGGATATAAAATATAGACTGGCAATGGCAAGGAAAGCATTTCGGAAGAAGAGAAATTTGTTAACATCGGGTATAGATTTAAGTGTCAGGAAGTCGTTTCAGAAAGTATATGTATGGTGTGTAGCCATGTATGGAAGTGAAACATGGACGATAACTAGTTTGGACAAGAAGAGAATAGAAGCTTTCGAAATGTGGTGCTACAGAAGAATGATGAAGATTGGATGGGTAGATCACATAGCTAATGAGGTGGTACTGAATAGGATTGGGGAGAAGAGGAGTTTGTGGCACAACTTGACTAGAAGAAGGGATTGCTTGGTAGGACATGTTCTGAGGCATCATGGGATCACCAATTTAGTATTGGAGGGCAGTGTGGAGGGTAAAAATCGTAGAGGGAGACCAAGAGATGAATACACTAAGCAGATTCAGAAGGATGTAGGTTGCAGTAGGTACTGTGCGATGAAGCAGCTTGCACAGGATAGTGTGGAGAGCTGCATCAAACCAGTCTCAAGACTGAAGATCACAACAACAACAACAAAAACGACTAGCGTGTGCTAAAACGGCCACGCTACAATATAAGCAGACTTGGAGACCAGATAATTATTCCTGCAGGTACCTGTGCAACATACACTCCTGGAAATGGAAAAAAGAACACATTGACACCGGTGTGTCAGACCCACCATTCTTGCTCCGGACACTGCGAGAGGGCTGTACAAGCAATGATCACACGCACGGCACAGCGGACACACCAGGAACCGCGGTGTTGGCCGTCGAATGGCGCTAGCTGCGCAGCATTTGTGCACCGCCGCCGTCAGTGTCAGCCAGTTTGCCGTGGCATACGGAGCTCCATCGCAGTCTTTAACACTGGTAGCATGCCGCGACAGCGTGGACGTGAACCGTATGTGCAGTTGACGGACTTTGAGCGAGGGCGTATAGTGGGCATGCGGGAGGCCGGGTGGACGTACCGCCGAATTGCTCAACACGTGGGGCGTGAGGTCTCCACAGTACATCGATGTTGTCGCCAGTGGTCGGCGGAAGGTGCACGTGCCCGTCGACCTGGGACCGGACCGCAGCGACGCACGGATGCACGCCAAGACCGTAAAATCCTACGCATTGCTGTAGGGGACCGCACCGCCACTTCCCAGCAAATTAGGGACACTGTTGCTCCTGGGGTATCGGCGAGGACCATTCGCAACCGTCTCCATGAAGCTGGGCTACGGTCCCGCACACCGTTAGGCCGTCTTCCGCTCACGCCCCAACATCGTGCAGCCCGCCTCCAGTGGTGACGCGACAGGCGTGAATGGAGGGACGAATGGAGACGTGTCGTCTTCAGCGATGAGAGTCGCTTCTGCCTTGGTGCCAATGATGGTCGTATGCGTGTTTGGCGCCGTGCAGGTGAGCGCCACAATCAGGACTGCATACGACCGAGGCACACAGGGCCAACACCCGGCATGATGGTGTGGGGAGCGATCTCCTACACTGGCCGTACACCACTGGTGATCGTCGAGGGGACACTGAATAATGCACGGTACATCCAAACCGTCATCGTACCCATCGTTCTACCATTCCTAGACCGGCAAGGGAACTTGCTGCTCCAACAGGACAATGCACGTCCACATGTAGGGGCCCCCTAGACAGGTCAGGCGTGCACTACACACCGGAAGCAGCTACTAGGGTAGCAGAGTACGTGTGGCGTGCACACGGGGGTTTTTTAGGTTAGAGGGACCCCCCCTTGGGCGAAACGATAAAATACCTGACGGCTTACCAGAGAGGACATTATCATCGTTGATAAAGAACGTCCGTCCTCAGAGACCAAAAACAGGAAAAGTTAACGTAATATTGGTAAACTGCAGGAGTATCCAGGGCAAGGTTCCTGAATTAGTATCTCTTATTGAAGGAAATAGTGCGCATATAGTATTAGGAACGGAAAGTTGGTTAAAACCGGAAGTGAACAGTAACGAAATCCTAGACACAGAATGGAATTATACCGCAAGGATAGGATAAACGCCAATGGTGGAGGAGTATTTATAGCAGTAAAGAATTCAATAATATCCAGTGAAGTTATTAGCGAATGCGAATGTGAAATAATCTGGGTTAAGCTAAGTATCAAAGGTGGGTCAGATATGATAGTCGGATGCTTCTATAGACCACCTGCATCAGCAACCGTAGTAGTTGAGCGCCTCAGAGAGAACCTGCAGAACGTCGTGAAGAAGTTTCGTGATCATACTATTGTAATAGGGGGAGACTTCAATCTACCAGGTATAGAATGGGATAGTCACACAATCAGAACTGGAGCCAGGGACAGAGACTCTTGTGACATTATCCTGACTGCCTTGTCCGAGAATTACTTCGAGCAGATAGTTAGAGAACCAACTCGTGAAGCTAACGTTTTAGACCTCATAGCAACAAATAGACCGGAACTTTTCGACTCCGTGAATGTAGAAGAGGGTATCAGTGATCATAAGTCAGTGGTTGCATCAATGACTACAAGTGTAATAAGAAATGCCAAGAAAGGAAGGAAAATATATTTGCTTAACAAGAGTGATAGGGCACAAATCGCAGAATATCTGAGTGACCACCATCAAACGTTCATTTCTGAGGAAGAGGATGTGGAACAAAAATGGAAAAAATTCAGAAACATCGTCCAGTACGCCTTAGATAAGTTCGTACCGACTAAGGTCCAAAGCGAGGGGAAAGATCCACCGTGGTATAACAATCACGTACGAAAGGTACTACGGAAACAAAGAAAGCTTCATCATAGGTTTAAGAGTAGTCGAATCATAGCTGATAAGGAAAAGCCGAACGAAGCGAAAAAGAGCGTAAAGAGAGCAATGAGAGAAGCATTCAACGAATTCGAACATAAAACATTGGCAAACAATCTAAACAAGAACCCTAAAAAGTTTTGGTCATATGTAAAATCGGTAAGCGGATCTAAATCCCCTATTCAGTCACTCGTTGACCACGATGGCACCGAAACAGAGGACGACCGAAGAAAGGCAGAAATACTGAATTCAGTGTTCCGAAACTGTTTCACTGCGGAAAATCGTAACACGGTCCCTGACTTCAGCCGTCGCACGGACGCCAAAATGGAAAATATTGAAATAAACGATATCGGAATTGAAAAAAACTGCTATCACTTAGTAGCGGAAAAGCATCCGGACCAGACGAGATACCCTTAAGATTCTACAGTGATTATGCTAAAGAACTTGCCCCCTTTTTATCAGCAATTAATCGTAGATCGCTGGAAGAACGTAAAGTACCTAGCGACTGGAAGAAAGCGCAGGTCGTTCCCATTTTCAAGAAGGGTCATAAATCAGATGCGAATAATTATAGGCCTATTTCGCTTACGTCAATCTGTTGTAGAATAATGGAACATGTTTTGTGTTCTCGTATTATGACGTTCTTAGATAATACAAATCTCCATCATAACCAACATGGATTCCGCAAACAGAGATCATGTGAAACTCAGCTCGCGCTATTTGCCCAAGAAATTCACAGTGCCGTAGACACTGGCGAGCAGATTGATGCCGTATTCCTGGACTTCAGGAAGGCATTTGATACGGTTCCGCACTTACGATTAGTGAAAAAAATACGAGCTTACGGAATATCGGACCAGGTTTGTGATTGGATTCAGGATTTCCTAGAAGAAAGAACACAACATGTCATTCTTAACGGTTCAAAATCTGCAGATGTAGAGGTAATTTCGGGAGTACCGCAAGGAAGCGTGATAGGACCTTTATTGGTTACAATATACATAAATGACTTAGTTGACAACATCGGTAGCTCCGTGAGGCTATTTGCAGATGACACGGTTGTCTACAAGAAAGTAGCAACATCAGAAGACTCGTACGTACTCCAGGAAGACCTGCAGAGGATTAATGCATGGTGCGACAGCTGGCAGCTTTCCCTAAACGTAGATAAATGTAATATAATGCGCATACATAGGGGCAGAAATCCATTCCAGTACGATTATGCCATAGGTGGTAAATCATTGGAAGCGGTAACGACCGTAAAATACTTAGGAGTTACTATCCGGAGCGATCTGAAGTGGAATGATCACATAAAACAAATAGTGGGAAAAGCAGGCGCCAGGTTGAGATTCATAGGAAGAATTCTAAGAAAATGTGACTCATCGACGAAAGAAGTAGCTTACAAAACGCTTGTTCGTCCGATTCTTGAGTATTGCTCATCAGTATGGGACCCTTCCCAGGTTGGATTAATAGAAGAGATAGACATGATCCAGCGAAAAGCAGCGCGATTCGTCATGGGGACATTTAGTCAGCGCGAGAGCGTTACGGAGATGCTGAACAAGCTCCAGTGGCGGACACTTCAAGAAAGGCGTTACGCAATACGGAGAGGTTTATTATCGAAATTACGAGAGAGCACATTCCGGGAAGAGATGGGCAACATATTACTACCGCCCACATATATCTCGCGTAATGATCACAACGAAAAGATCCGAGAAATTAGAGCAAATACGGAGACTTACAAGCAGTCGTTCTTCCCACGCACAATTCGTGAATGGAACAGGGAAGGGGGGATCAGATAGTGGTACAATAAGTACCCTCCGCCACACACCGTAAGGTGGCTCGCGGAGTATAGATGTAGATGTAGATCCTGTGCCACCCAACGTGCTCTAGAAGGTGTAAGTCAACTACCCTGGCCAGCAAGATCTCCGGATCTGTCCCCCATTGAGCATGTTTGGGACTGGATGAAGCGTCGTCTCACGCGGTCTGCACGTCCAGCACGAACGCTGGTCCAACTGAGGCGCCAGGTGGAAATGGCATGGCAAGCCGTTCCACAGGACTACATCCAGCATCTCTACGATCGTCTCCATGGGAGAATAGCAGCCTGCATTGCTGCGAAAGGTGGATATACACTGTAATAGTGCCGACATTGTGCATGCTCTGTTGCCTGTGTCTATGTGCCTGTGGTTCTGTCAGTGTGATCATGTGATGTATCTGACCCCAGGAATGTGTCAATAAAGTTTCCCCTTCCTGGGAAATTAATTCACGGTGTTCTTATTTCAATTTCCAGGAGTGTACCTGCACACTGAAGGGAAAATGATACGGAAGTAGTAAGGGAACGGAGGTGGAACTGCTATGTTGTCTTAGGAAACGACCTCCTAGCAATCTATGAGGCTGTGATACATTATAGGACGAGCATTGTTTGGATCAGTGATACGGACCACTGTGTGGACAATGAGCATGCGTCTCATTTGCGAGGAACTTGTGAATGTGGAGGCCTGCCTCACAAGCTCCAACGGAACACAATAATAGCCAGTGGCGAAGAATTTGCGCAAAGAGAAGATTCGAACCACAAACAGTGTCAAGAGAGAAGACATAAGTAGTTACCTGTGCGGAAGGTTTGTGCACCAGCACACTCGATAAGAAATCAGTTGAAAGAGTGACACATTTGCCAAATTGGAGCAAAGGCTTCTGTATCCAGTTTTAGAGCAATATGTGTGGTTAGTTGAGAAAAGGCAATATTTGCCAGCAACTGAAGTCATACAACATAAGACGACAGACCAATTCAACAGAAGACGTATCGTTTACCCCGTCAATTACAATCTCCTGTCGAAGAAGGGATTCAACAGCACTGGGCTGCAAGGATAAGTCAACCCTTTGCAAGCCCGTGTGCCTGTCGGATTGTCATTGTCCCAAGGAAGTCAATGGGCAAAAAACGTGTCGTCTGTGTGTTGATTTGAGAGCGGTAAACAAGGTTACCACGCTGGATGTGTAACCTCTGCTATGTGTCGACGAGACCTTAGAAAATTCCAAATAATTCATCAGCCTGGAAACGCGATCTGGGTATCATCAGATCCAATTGCACCACGACAGACAGAAAACTGCTTTTGTTGTCCCATCTGGACTGTGTGAATTCTTATATATGGATTTTAGTCTACGAAATGCGCTTGCCAATTGTGAGAATTTACCGACTTGATAACACGTTCAAATCCTACTGTCTCTCTTGACTATCTCGATGGGATAGTAGTTACTGCAAAATCAATTTTACTGCAAAATCAATTGAAAAGCATACTGAACGATTAAAAAGTGTGTTGACTAGATTGAAAAGTGTACTCTTAAATTCAAATCGAGAAAAACGTTCATTTCTACAGCTACAGATTCAGTAGCTGGGGCACATAATCAGTTCAGATGGAGTCAACCCACATCCTAGATTAATTGAAATAGTTGATAATTTTCCAACCCCAAGAAATGTTAGTTACAATCTTACCAAAGTTTAACCAGTTATTACAGGGGTTTTGTGCACGATTATGCTGTAACAGAAAAACCATTAACAAAATTACTAAAGAAAGATCCAGTATTTGAATGAACAGAAGAGTGTGATGGAAGAAGCAGAACTGTAATGGACGTAGTTTTGAGTAAACGCGAGTATACCAGTCCCGTTAGGAATTTTAGTTAACACTTCCCAGCAGACTTGGCCGTCCTATCTGTCACTGTAGCATGGGTGATTAACGGAGATTCATATTTTAGCAAGGGCCCGCTACGATATGCATTTTCCTGGAAAACCTAGCTACGTGGGAGAGAGAGAGAGAGAGAGAGAGAGAGAGAGAGAGAGAGAGAGAGAGAGAGAGACGACATACTATGTCAGTATAGTCAAAACCTGCCCAAGTGAACATAATCCTTGCAGAGCTTTGAAACTAAGCAGATAACGCACATTAAGATACAAATACAAATACCCTGAAGTTCTCAAGATACGATGTAAGTAACGTCCATTACTGATCTTCTTCCGTTTCGTCTCATTCAAATTAGGGCGAGAGTTGCCATTTATTTTGTAACTGTAATCACAGCGCGAGGACCTGAGCATGCGTAACCAACATAAAAATCTGCAGTATTTACAGCTGTATCCATTTGCCACAAAACGAAACGGGAGTGTACTAACAGCTTTTCATATGTAACAATGACGAGAGTTATCGAGTATTAAAATTTGATATTGATCGAACTACTGTGCCAACCAGCCAGATACTGCTTCCGACGTTTCTCAGCCATGTGAACAGGTTGGCATAAAGGCCCGAGTGGGCCACTCTCGCTCCAGAGGTACGCTCGTTACCGATGCTGCCGACTACAGCACATGCCACTGGTATCACGCCACAGTGACTGCGTGGAGCCTCGCTTAGCTGCAGCATCTGGCAGCTTTACATAACGCAGCTACTGGAACACAGCCGCAGTCTCCCCTCTCCACATAAAAAACTGTATTGATTTCACCAGACATAGTTGTCCTTACAAAACACACATGAAAATTCACGCTACAAATTAGAAATAGAACATTTCAACCTACTGTCCATGATTTACCACTCTGACCAGAGATTTTCAGACACCAAGGAAAGTTCGTCCCTGGCAGGATGAACTGTCTTTGTCTGTGAGAATCTGCATCCACCACAATAATTCATCGGATATTGCAAGTCGGTTGAATAAATCAGCGCAGATGCCATCAATGATGACTTACGGTAATGTATTGTGCAGGCACAAAAAAACAGGTTGTGGAATGATAGAAAATGGTCACTGAATATATCCCCAGTATTAAGACATTTTACAGCCAAAAGTTCTTAAATATATACTGTCTTAGTAACAAGTAGAAGTAATATAGGATTTCATGACGCACTGTAAAGTGTATGGAGAACAATTAAGCGGACATTGCTCAGGACTTCGACATGTAATATACCAGGCTAGAAATGGAAGTAAATGACAAAAGAAAAAACAAGAGAAGTTACCGCAACAGCCCCTGTTCTAGCTAATAAAAGAATGTATGTTGAAATGTTCGTGTTGAGCGTAAGAGTTTGGATCTCTGATGGTATGTCTTTATGCTTTATTACGTATTTTATCTGACAGTGGACCTCGCTGTCTCTGAGCCTGTTTACATATTTTGAAGTGTTTTTATTTCATGACGTAATATATACAAAGGATTATGTGCTGTTAAAGAGGACACTCGCTGAGCTATTGCGAAATAGCAGACACGGATAACTCATATTATTGCAACTTCGTTCATTAGAAAAAAAGCAATTGAAAGAAACATCCCCAATACGAGGATATACATCAAAGTGCTGTAAAAGATTATTTGCTCTCACTGAGAGATTTGTTCGCAGTGCACTGCATGAAACAAATACTTTTCAGATTGAACACAAGTACAGTGTGTGGACCATAATGCCTGTTACTCCGATAGTTTAGGTACAGCAACAATCCCCAATAGAATGCAAGATAGGAAAGTTTAGCCCATGAGAACCAATAGGAGTTACCTGCACTTACATGCATTCTGAATAATTCACTACCAGCGTCGCCACGACGTCTGTCGTGTATGCCACAATAAGCCACACACAGTTGCAGTTGGGCACGTCACTACGCGCTTAGTGAAAAGGAAACGCCGAAACGTCTAATCTGTGTATTGACGGGAGACTAGGCACGTGTTGATTTCTGCTGTAGTCAGAGTAAGCTTTAATCGATTCTGATGATGCGGTTAGTTACGCTATCGACGGGGCACTGTGCACGTGCGTCCGTTCTGCTGAAATTGGCAGTGGGCGCCCATGACCGCATACTGCTGCAGTTAATGTTTTGACCCTCCCCCTTTCATCACTTAGCACGTTAACGAGTTGTCAGCTCTATTCCGCATTTCTTGCTGCTGTCGGTGAGCAGCTAGCGGGGTTAATCGGGACTAAAGCCTTAGACAGTACCAAAACTACCACATTCTTTTCCAGCCACATTATACCGAAATACCGCTCCTATCTTATTACTGTGATCCGTCTCGCGAGGATGTATATCCTCGTATTGGGAATGTTTCCTTCAATTGCGTCAACAGCGTCCTACTTAAAGCAAACATTTAGGAAGGTGTCAAATGCATCACACTTGGGTAATGCATGGCTGACCTTCAGGGATAGAAATATAAGGCAACGGTTGTTGCGAACTGTGTTCCTTCACCACTCCGTTTGGTACTGCGAATATTGTTGGATGGCACGCTCAGAATTCTTCCCATCTAGTCGTCATTACCAGTGTCACGTCTGTGTCTGTAGCTCTGTTGGTCGTTCGCTATACTGCATGGATTTTGTATAAATCCACGAACTATAAATCCCGCGAGGGCAGGTTGTGCCACATCACTGGCTAGACGTTGAATACCGTGGGTAACGTCTGATCAGGTGTGGCTGTGTAATTGTATACTCAAGTTTTAAGGAAACGTTGTAAAAGGAATTTCATACGAAAGTAGTTTCCGGATGCCAGGAGTAAAAACTATTTGTAATGAAAGTGATTGATACTTGGTTTGTTCAGTTGCCAGTTACGCCTCTCACAGGCTCATCCTCTAATCGTGTCTGTGACCCACTGTTAGTTTACACACAGTTAGATGAGTCACTTTGAGCCTCCTTCGACACAATTCCCACAGCACTTTGGCTCTGCTGCAGCCCAGCTGTTGTCAGCCACTACGCCCACCAGCACCGCCTTGGCTCTGCCCATGCTATCGACTATCAGCTGTTGCACCGACACTGGAGGCTCCTCAAGGTGTAAAAAACAGACAATCGTAGTAACAGAGACTCCAAATTATGGACAAGTGAAGTAACACCAGTGGACAATGATACTGTAAAGTAAAAGACCAAACACTATATCTCCTGCAGCTACCGCATATTTAGTAACTAGATTTGGAAAAATGCTATTGGAAGCCTCCATTAGTTTTAAGACAACTTATAAGAAAAAAAAAACAATGTCGGTCGCCTTCCATGTACATGAAATGAAAAATTTGTTTTAATTGGTCATTATGAGTGATCAGTGTCAACCGTTGTAATAATCACTGACCAGTAACCAGCTCTTGTGGTAGGGGTAAGGAATTGTACCTGGTAATGAGTAATGGTAAATTGTTTTATTGTATTTCATTTCCATCATTTTAACCTAGCGTCAGGCAGTACCGTGAGCAGGTGTGTGAAGTAACCTGCAGTACTTAACCAGCTCCCACGCTCTTGCACTGACCTAGGAAAGCCACCGTGGTATCGCTGAATGAGAGATGCCAACTTTCTTCGACAAACCACCAGTGGCAGGCCCGGGTGTTGTCACGAGGGGTAGGCAAGGGGGTCAGCGATGTAGCGGCCACAACAGTGGGTCCCTCACTTGCCAGCCAGTTTCTCACCCTCTGGACGCTTCCAGTAATCATTCCTATTGGAGCAATGCGCTGTTTACATTCCATGTGCAGGTTCATTTCACTGCCATTTCCAGTTTTCGTGAGTATTGTACACCTTAGTGATACTTCTTGAGAATAAAACCCATTTTTCTCTGAATCCCAGCCATTCTCGTTTCATGTGTAGGGAAAACACCCCACAGGCCCGCCTGATAGCATCCTGGCATGCACGGTACTTATTTATGTAAAGACTTACATGACGTAGTGTGTAATGTTTGTTGCTGTTCAATTAAAATAATTATTATTTTTGCTTCTATTTAATGGTTTGTAGTGTATTTTATGTCATGATTCTAATTCTGTAAGACTATTTTTCCATTCAAGCAATTGAAACAAGAATGAAACTATTTTTTACCATCAGCTGATACAAGAACCTAAGTTAATACATCCACGTTCCTTTTTCTCTGTGTAATCTTGCGATACGCTGCACAGTAATATCTACAAGGTTGGACGAAGTGTTTTTGCTGCTAAATGCAAGAAAGCGGATTGTGATGGCATCTGTTGGTGGCTGGAGCGAGTAGGCTGGCTCAAGATACTTAAAAGCACGTAGATGCCATCTGTTGGTGGGAATTATCACAGAAATATCTTTGCCACACAGTGAACGACGACCTGATGTCTTGGCATTATTGCTTATGAACGAATGGGGTGCATTAATTAAATTTCACATCTCAATTAGCGAAGTAAGATAGGTTTGTGAGGCTTTTGTTCGGATATCGTGACTGGATTTTATGAAGTTGTCAGGCTGTCGTGAAACATTTGTAGAAGTGGTTTATTTTTCTCATTAGGAATTCTGCACAAATGTTTATATGTAAAAGCTAATGCCACTGCTCAAATAACTCGGTAACTGTAAACTGCGTTAACAGTACGTAGTTACAAAGATTAGTGATCTTGATTCTGCTGAGTCGAAGTGACGTGATAACATACATGTCTCTTGGTTTCCATTTGTTGGTTTTGCCCAATGCATATTTCCAACCTCAACTGAGACATTACGCACATGCTGCTGAACATGGCTAGTAGGACTCAAGAAGACATCTCAATGTACAGTAAAAGATGAGGTAAGTGATAAAACGTTGTACAGAGAAAATACTTCGAGTAGTGGCGAAACAGACCTACAGGCTATCCGTCAGCCTGTAAGTGGATTTGGAAGGCACACGAGTGTCTGGCGGATGGGCACAGAGCAGTGGATTGTCAGTGTGGCTGGTGCCAAGTTCTGTGGACGACCAGGTGCGTCCCTCGTCTGTTGGAAGGGTTGGGCAGCCAGCCAGAGTGGGGGAGGTTGAGGTGGAGGCGGAGGCGGACCAGGTGCTCAGCTGTGGCTGGCAATGAGCGGCGCGGCCACAGTCCAGGCTGCTCGCTGACCACCTTCCTGTCTGAGTCGCCACTACTGAGCACAGGAGAGAGCGAGCGCGAGGGCGATGGCGAGGCTTTGGCTAGAGTTCTTAGTGGTTTGGTCGTCAGTATGCGCTTCTCGATAGCTACTGCATTCGGGCTCGGAGATATTCCATGTGTGTAGTGGAGGGTACATCAATCGCATCTATTTTTTCAATAGAAGCAGTATGGGAGGGAAGTGATCGTTTGTAACACTTCGTATCAGTTTAATTTTTTTTTGTCGTAACCGAAAGCAAAAACGATCATTCCCACACTAACGGACTCTATATCACATCTGAGGATTACCGTCTGTTCGTAATGTCTTCTTTGGAGGGCCAGATGGAAAGGGGATGAGACTCCTCTAACTGTTCATGTGTTCAGCTTCAACTGAGAAGCCAGGCACATGCAGCTCAACTCCTCCAACTGGTAACTGACATCAAGATGTAATCAACATATATTTGAATGTGTACAGTGCTCAATCTTTTTGTAGTGACTAGTTTTACTTGATTGTTCACCAAAAGATAATGTTGGAATATAAATATTATCGTTTCACGATCCCCCAACCAGAAGGGAGGAGTGTCTTAATCTGTGTACGGACTGTTAGATGGAATCAAATGTGTTTCTAATTCTATAGGTGTTCACGTTCTGTGTGTTTGCTGCCTTCTTTATTTTGAACTTAGCGCCATTGAGGCGGTATGTAGTTGATCTGCATCTGTCAACTGAGAGGTCCAGCTGCCTGAGATACTCTTCTCTGCAGAAGTCCTTGCATAGTCAGATTGCGAACGTTGTTAGCAGATGATGGCAAATTTTCGTCTCTTATCACTGTTGTTACAGTAGTCCTACTTCATCTATACTCCGAAAATCTTGTTACGCTGTGTGGCGGAGGGCAGTTTGTGTTCCACTATCGCTTTCGCGGTTCCCACTTTCCTTGCTCCAGTCACGAACAGTCCACCGGAAATGGTTCGTGAAATGGTTCGTGAGATCTCGCATTTGTCTGATTTAACCTCCGTGGCTCTTCAGGGTCACACACATAAGATGAAGCGATATATTGCTTGACTTCTGCAAGAATACTCCTAGATATTTAGTGTATGTGGCTTCCAGTCATTGTTGTGCAGTCGCGTGATCATCCAACAACAGGTCTTTCTGCTTTCTTACGCGCTGTATGTTAAACTTGTTTGAAGGTCATTTGGCCCATTTCTCTACCGTTGTGACTTAGTAGTATCAAAGAGCAGTATCAACGAAAAGCGTCGTAGAACTTACGACGTTATGCGCTACGTCGTTTATATGTCTTGTAAAGCGTAATGGTCTTCACATATGTCATAATATTTTGGGGATTGTGAATATCATTACGTTCTGTGCACTTCTGTGTCTTTCATATTACAAAAAAAGGAAAGTTCCTTCAGTGTCCGAAGTGTTACATTACCAAATCCACCGATATCTGTTGTTTACCAACTTTTATATAAATTATTTGCTGCAGTTATACTGTATTTCGTCACTTTCGATTGAGATGTAATGCCTGCGTCCTGTTTTTGAGAGAAAAGTAAGATTCAGGGTTAAGTCGCATGTGTGCAATATGATGTGCTTCTAGAAATTCATGAACTGTAATACTGACCTCATAGAAATTGTTGTATAGTGCTATGTTCAAGCCGGCCACAGTGGCCAAGCGGTTGTAGGCGCTAAAGTCTGGAACCGCGCGACCGCTAGGGTCGCAGGTTCGAATGCTGCCTCGGGCGTGGATGTGTGTCATGTCCTCAGGTTAGTTAGGTTTAAGTAGTTCTAAGTCTAGGTGCCTGATGACCTCAGATGTTAAGTCCCATAGTGCTTAGAGCCATTTGAACCATTTTCTTGTCAAATACTAAGATGTGCCGTTCGAAGGCGGAGCAAAATATTGAAGCTTCTATGTCAGGACATGGCAAAATTCATTATGAACATCCTTCACGATTACGACAATCGCCAAATCACGCACCAACACCTATAGATGAGCCATCCACATACAAACATTAAGCGTGTACAGGACCTTCTGAGGGCGAGACCTACTCGAACTGGACCTTTTTTTTAATGAAGAGACCAGGACTGCAGATGCTTAGATTAAGGGTAGACATCGTTCGGCCATATCGTTGTGCCTCTATACGAAATAGGAAGTTTTGTGTTGCTATACTGACATTACTTTCGGCCAAATTCTGAAGAAACTTAAGGGCATTTACTGCAAAGCTCAACAACGGTGTCCATTGAAGTTGTGCGACCGGTTTTCCTAGTGACAAATCCACTGTTCTCACGTGCTCACCAGGAAATGCTCATCCAGTGAGAAGTTTGGAGGGAGAGGCCGCGCTGTGACAGTCGCAGCACTGTTCCGCCGGCACCGGCGGCTTCAGCCCACAGCGGGACAGGGGGCGCCGTGTGGCCGCACTGGCGGAGCGAGAGGAGAGGCAGCCACGGCCAGCCTGGGGCAGAGGTGGCGCCGGCTCTCAGCAGGCGCTTGGGTCGCCAGTGTTGACGCTGCGACACGTCCGAGCAACGTCCAGGGCAGTCGGGTAGCGTCAGCTGCTGTACTCAGGTTTGAGCATTTGTTATGTGCACAGTCTGAAAAACACAACTGCTAATACGAGTATGACTAAGAAAATGGCGGTCAGGGCACATTCCTTGTTGTATAGCTTATGTATCAATTGCTCAATTCAGAATTATTTCCATACATAAATTAGTTAGATTTACGCAGTAAGCTAGCTTTGATATTGAAGAACTTTCCGAGAAATATTACTTCCATGGTTCACTGTTCTTAAGGTGGCTCATATTCACAGGTTAAATGGCAGTCAACTTCGCGTTCAGCTTCCACTAGTTTCCAGTCAATATTATAATATTCAGACATGTGCTATCTCTCTCACAGAACATGGATCGCTAACTGACGCATCAGCGACCCTCGTCTCGCGTAAATCCCTGTAGTAAGCTTTGCTAAAAGTATATACAAACTGAAAACGGTATTTCAAGCTTTGCTACATGTGTTATAACAGTTGCACAAGCCCTTGTAAATCTCCTGTTATCACGTGTAATTCAAGGTATTGCTATGGCATATCTAAAGGTCGGATACACTGATTCGCTAATGCATGGAAGCCACCTTGTATAGTGAGTCTCACGTTGCGTAAATTACCACACTGCCGAATCTCGAACGGTAGACAGAAAAATACATACTTTCCGTTTTGTGAATTGCGCTAAAATAGTTATAGCATTATTGTAATGTTCCCTGTGTATCGATTTGTTATTGAATCATGGCGTATGTTCGTAAACGTTGTTTCGCTGTTTCATTGAAATCGCCTTGTTTCTTGAGTAAGCGACGCGTTGCGTATGTTGACATAATGTTGGTTGTCGAGTGACTTTTCTGTTTTTTAAACTGCTGTAACATATAGTGTGATTGTAATATTCTTCTTTTACTGCATAATTATATGCCCTGGGTTTTTTCTTTTTTTTTTACGGTTTCGGACACTATATCAGCAAACATTGTTTGGCCGATACGTGCATCCGCTATACATGCCACTGAATTTCGCGTTGCGTAGATGACTATATTCTCCAATGATTAATGGCGGAAAGAACTGAAGCTGTGTGTAGTAAAAGTGTGCTAATGGTGTGAATGGTTTCTCGTTGACGCATATCATCCGTTGTACCGTTAGTGTGGCGCTTAGGATATATCACCTCATTGTCCTGTGACGAACGGTATGTAGATGTGATTGCCTTTCCTTATATTTTGTGAATTGTGCTAAATAGTTGTTGCAGCAATTGATTATATATCTTTTTATTGTATTTGCTACATTTTGAATTAATATGGATGAGCGTGTTTACTTCCCAGGTTCTGATACCGTGAACATGTTATGTGAATTGATACCTCGTAATATTGTACGTAGTGCTGCTGCAAACGTTCGGATGTGATGTAAATCGCTATTCCCTTCAGTGCATATACAATATTCAATGTTCTGTGATTGTAGCATAGATATCTGTAACGTCGGATGAAGTGAACCGGTAAAATCCAGAAAGTGCATTCTATGGCAATCGTCGAAACCTACAAATTTTCCGCAAACCACCTAATAGTTTTCGACGGAAGGCACTACGTAAATCGCAGTGATTCCACCTCACCCTGTTCCACTAGCGATTGGCGTGCACGATGATTACAGTAAGCTGAACTGGTTGCTGTATTTCCTCGAATTTTCACGTCGCGGTCTTCAACGCAACCTGTATGTGGGGGAGGTAGTACGTTTTGTCGGACTTTTCCCGGACGGTGCTTCCTCGGAATTTCAGTAACAGGGCGGTGCTTGGTGCACACCGCCTCTCCTGTAACATCTGCCGTGGAGATATTCGAGTATCTATGCAATACTCAGGCGCCGTGTAAGCAATCCGTTTGGTTGTTTTTGTGGCCACTGTGGGTGTGAACAATTTCGTACCGCTTACTTAAATTATGTAA
The DNA here is from genome assembly GCF_023864275.1 of Schistocerca cancellata. NCBI lineage: Eukaryota > Metazoa > Arthropoda > Insecta > Orthoptera > Acrididae > Schistocerca > Schistocerca cancellata. The sequence continues at coordinate 6,748 of NW_026046773.1, read as the reverse complement.
CGCCAAAATGTCTTAGGGTTTCTCCTTGGATCATCTCTTGAAATTTTTAATTTCAAGATCATTGACTGCTTCTCTCATTGCTCTCCTTAACGTGGTTTTGGATTTGTTCCGATTTTGTCAGGTAGGGTTTGACTTTCCTCGAATCGCAGAGGCTCTCTTAGTTCAAGGGCACTTCACTGTCCCGAATATTACAGGGTGGTGAATCTCTCCTGCCTGAAGTCCGAACTTGGAAGATTCTCTCGGATTCCTACCTTTATCCAGATATTGGTGCTCATCATTGAATATAGGTGCTGACTGATGAGATATTCCGCTATTTGTATCTTGTCACTCCTGCTGAGCAAATATTTCTTCCTACCCTTCTTAATATCCTTTGCAAAACCCGTAGTCCTAGCCTTATGATCACTGATACCTCCCTCTACGTTGATTGATTGGTTTGGGTCTGTTCGTTGCAAGGTCTAAGACATTACCTTCACGGGTTACTTCTCTGCTTACCTGTGGAAAGAAATATTTGTGCAAGATAGTCAAGGTAATTTCATGTGAATCCCTGTCACTGGTAGAAGTTTTGATACCACAACTCTCCCCATCTGTACCTTGAAGTGGAAGCTACCACCACCCCATTACAACAGCATCATTAGGAAAATTGATAACGGTATTAAACAATATCTCCTGAAGCAATCGACAACTAAAACTCCTGACACATGCTAAAGTTCAAAATTCATGTCCGCGATCTGTGATGGTCTGGATAGATATTAAGTAGTTTACTGCAAGAAACGAGGGGCGACCACACAGATGTTCCATGTGAACTTGGAATGTCGCTGCTTTTCACATTTGGTATCAAGCAACTCCTGTTGCTAAAACTATCTGGACATCATTTTCACTAAGCGATACTAATAATGGTACATTCCTTTGGATGCTCTTGCAATTTAGTAATTTCAAATTGACCTTCGTTATAACCCGTTTATGCAGAGGAAGACGCCCTGAGAAAATCGTAGATATCGTAACTCGCATTTTGGCAGGCAGTTCGTCTGTAACGTGAAAAGCGATTGGTCAACCTGAAGAGACGAGCCACTTAAACGCCACACAAATTTCACAACCGAAGTAGTCTCTTACTGCGTGTAGTGCACACAAGACCTATTAGGGGGTGTGACGCGACGGGCTGTGTTTAAATGTGAGAGTGGGGATTTGGCTGCGAGCGGGGTTTGAATGGCAGCCGCTGTATGACGTAGAGCCTGGTGTGTAGTCGGCTCCAGAGCTGGGTTTGGTCCTTCAGTTCCGTTATTGCTTACGCAGTGCGTATCTGTCAGAGCTGGAATAACACGGAAGGGATGTTAACCCAGTCGTTGAGCGCACGATGGCAGCTAACTACTGTTCGCGTTTCGCGTTTGTGAATAACACAACGAAGGGCTATACGTCATATAAAAGAGGAGCACCACGATTCTAGCAGCGCAGACCTTATTCGTAATCATTGTATATAAAAAGGTACAGCTTACACAAGTTTTCACGCAACTGCCAATCAGCAAAAGCATAGTAATTTCTCGACTAATTAACGTACAAAAAACCTCAATAAATTTTGAGCTCTCGGTGAGGTGCTAACATTGTTTCAGTGACAATAGCTGCAGCGTAATTAACTCAGCAGTGAGACACATTAAATGGACCTTACTACGTGACGTGTACAGCAGTTTCGTAGAGGGCATCTTTTTTATTAGAAGTGGAGCCCCTCCACGCCCTCACCGGCGTGATGGCCAACACAAAAGGTTTGGTGCCAACTCTGAATAAGAATTGGTGTCGCTGAGCGTGGGTACTGCGATGTTTGGGTACGTCTGGTTAAGGTTAACAATTTGCATCCGTTCATCTGGAGACAGATGGATCGAAGGTCGAACGAAGGGTAGCGGTTTGAAGGGCAGAGGAAAGTGCCGAGCCAAGAGAAAAAATCTCGATCATGGAACGGTAGGCTTTGTTAGTAGTGGGTATCATGCACGTCGATACCTTTGACGTTGTGCGGTGCTGTTACTCTGCGGCTGCCGTTGGGTGCCGGTGTTGTCTCGGTCAGCGTCGGCATACCTGTAACAGTTAGTTTCATTATCGTTTTGTGTCCGAGAGGTCATATATCAGATTCACAGCGTAGGGCGATGTTGGCGATTTGTTTGTGCGTCAGTGGGCGAACTCGTCGGTTTCTCTGCTGTAGCCAGTTGGTCGGTTCAGTGGCAGCTGTCATATCCAGTCGACGTTGCTGATATGCAGGGGCTTCCTACGTTAGTCACTTGTTGGTGTATGTTACCTTGCAATAGGTGGTTATACCCTAGATTTGGCCGCTTATGCTTCCACCTATGGTTATGATCATAGTTTCCCAGAGTAAGGATGAAACAACTCTAGTTCTTGTATACTCGTTTGGAGTGTTTTTTTAAATTCTTCCTTGGGGGTTTCAAGGTGTTATTTTTGTGAAGATCCACGGTGCGTGTGTAGCATGGAGCTTTGCTAATGATGCGTAGCACTTTCTTCTGTAAGATATGCAGGCGGTGCAAGTGTGTAGGAGCTGCCTATCCCCAGTCGGAGCTGCGTACATCATAGGTCAAATCAGTGTCGTATATGGACCTCGACACGCTCCTATTCAGTGTACATTCCCTGTTGAGCATTGGGTACAGTTGTTTGAGCCTAGAGTGCGCTCCGTTGCCAACGAATTCGATGTGGTCCACCCATGTAAGTTTCCGGTCCAGCCAGACAGAGGTATCTTTCTCTCGGAAACGTATTGGGAGTGTATGTAGTGTTATGTCTACAGTGTTGTTTGCGCTGTAGTTTCGGTCTGCGTGTGAAAGGAAATGTTTCACGCTTGTCGACGTTTACTGTAATACGCCCTAGTTCCAATCACGGCTCGGCATTCTGAGCGCCGTCTGTATTCGTGCATTAATGTTCGACTGTTTCTAATCTTGCGCAAGGATGCCTGTGTCATCCGCGTAGATAGCTAACGTTGCTGGGAAGTCGTTAATGTACAGGTTGAACAAGATGGGCCCTAGGATGCCTCCCTGGGGTACTCCAGCTTGGATACAGTATTGTGTCGTATGGTTGCCCTGCGCATCAGTGTTGAAACACCTGTTCGTGAGATACGAGTGGTACGAGTCCGTCCGGGATACCAGCTTCGCTTAGTTTGCGCATATCTCCTTTGTGCCAAAGACGGTTGAAAGCTTTTTCGATGTCCAGGAACACGGCCACTGTGGCTTTGTTCATGTTGTAGCCGTGTGGTACACGTTCGAATACTCGGAGGAGTTGTGTTGAGTGGTGATTCCTAAAACCGAATTGCTCCGGTCTTAGGGTGTCATTGGCGATGCAGTGGCTGGTGATGTTTTAGTGCTACATTCTCAACAATCTTGCTGAGCGAGCACAGCAGACTGATGAGTCGGTAATTTTGTGGGAGGGAGTGGTCTTTCCCTGGCTTCTTCAACATCAGGACCTTGGCCGCCTTCGAAAAGTCAGGGAAGTGTTGGTGTTTCAGGATGGAATTCGTTGTGTGCAAGGTTTTCTACGGCTCTATCCGTGAACTCCTGGAGGCCACGGTTTTGAATGCCATCAGAACACACGCTTTCCTAGCGTTGGTATGCTTGATAACTAGTGTAATTTCATTTGTGCTAGTGCGTGTAATTTCTTCACGCGTGGGCTGGGCTAAAAGTCGTGTAACCACCTGCTCCGTTTCAACTGTGAATTCTACAGGGTGTTTCAAAAATGACCGGTATATTTGAAACGGCAATACAAACTAAACGAGCAGCGATAGAAATACACCGTTTGTTGCAATATGCTTGGGACAACAGTACATTTTCAGGCAGACAAACTTTCGAAATTACAGTAGTTACAATTGTCAACAACAGATGGCGCTGCGGTGTGGGAAACTCTATAGTACGATATTTTCCACATATCCACCATGCGTAGCAATAATATGGCGTAGTCTCTGAATAAAATTACCCGAAACCTTTGACAACGTGTCTGGCGGAATGGCTTCACATGCAGATGAGATGTACTGCTTCAGCTGTTCAATTGTTTCTGGATTCCGGCGGTACACCTGGTCTTTCAAGTGTCCCCACAGAAAGAAGTCACAGGGGTTCATGTCTGGCGAATAGGGAGGCCAATCCACGCCGCCTCCTGTATGTTTCGGATAGCCCAAAGCAATCACACGATCATCGAAATGTTCATTCAGGAAATTAAAGACGTCGGCCGTGCGATGTGGCCGGGCACCATCTTGCATAAACCACGAGGTGTTCGCAGTGTTGTCTAAGGCAGTTTGTACCGCCACAAATTCACGAAGAATGTCCACATAGCGTGATGCAGTAATCGTTTCGGATCTGAAAAATGAGCCAATGATTCCTTTGGAAGAAATGGCGGCCCAGACCAGTACTTTTTGAGGATGCAGGGACGATGGGACTGCAACATGGGGCTTTTCGGTTCCCCATATGCGCCAGTTCTGTTTCTTGACGAAGCCGTCCAGGTAAAAATAAGCTTCGTCAGTAAACCAAATGCTGCCCACATGCATATCGCCGTCATCAATCCTGTGCACTATATCGTTAGCGAATGTCTCTCGTGCAGCAATGGTAGCGGCGCTGAGGGGTTGCCGCGTTTGAATTTTGTATGGATAGAGGTGTAAACTCTGGCGCATGAGACGATACGTGGACGTTGGCGTCATTTGGACCGCAGCTGCAACACGGCGAACGGAAACCCGAGGCCGCTGTTGGATCACCTGCTGCACTAGCTGCACGCTGCCCTCTGTGGTTGCCGTACGCGGTCGCCCTACCTTTCCAGCACGTTCATCCGTCACGTTCCAAGTCCGTTGAAATTTTTCAAACAGATCCTTTATTGTATCGCTTTTCGGTCCTTTGGTTACATTAAACCTCCGTTGAAAACTTCGTCTTGTTGCAACAACACTGTGTTCTAGGCGGTGGAATTCCAACACCAGAAAAATCCTCTGTTCTAAGGAATAAACCATGTTGTCCACAGCACACTTGCACGTTGTGAACAGCACACGCTTACAGCAGAAAGACGACGTACAGAATGGCGCACCCACAGACTGCATTGTCTTCTATATCTTTCACATCACTTGCAGCGCCATCTGTTGTCGAAAATTGTAACTACTGTAATTTCGAAAGTTTGTCGGCCTGAAAATGAATTGTTGTCCCAAGCATATTGCAACAAACGGTGTATTTCTATCGCTGCTCGTTTAGTTTTTATTGCCGTTTCAAATATACCGGTCATTTTTGAAACACCCTGTAGATAGGAAGGAGCCAGATTCGGCATGAAAGACGGTGCACGTGTTGTGGCCATAAGCTCTGCCTTCTCCATGGCGGAGTAAGCTTGACCGACTGGTCCTTGTAGAGTGGGAATGTATTGTTCCTCCCTGGTGAAGTGTGTGGTATCTAGCTCTGCGAGTTTCTCCATTGTTTCGAAATGTTTGTATTTTGTCCCGTATTATATCCTGGAGTCAGAAAAGCAGAACGGCGCGTGGTACGCTGCCAGTACCTCCTGAGGCGGTTCCTTGTTGACATGTTGCCCAGGATTTGCTGGGGCAGGGCCGTAGAGTGTTTTGGTGTTGTACGTGGAATGTCGTCAGTCATTGCGTCTTGGACAGCAGTAATATCGTGGGTGTCCGGAATACGACTATCAAGCGTTTCCTTCAACAATGTACAATTCGCGTGCTTGCCGTTCCCTAGCCTGCGTGGTTCTGTGTCCTGCAGTGTTTCGCCCATATGTAGTATTAGAGGCATGTGGTGTGAGAGCCACAGTATTTCTGTATATTGCCAAACGTCATTTGTAATATTTTTTTCCCGCACCGTCGCAGTGGCGGGCTCGGTTCCGGGACCTGGTCTGCTGACCAGCCAGACCGGGAGGCGAGGACTACTGGGTGAGAACCGCGCCGACAAACACGTGGCAGCGCAGCCCACGCGGTCGCCGCTGCACCGGCCCAGGGCATTTGTTGAGGTCACATTAAGCAGTCAGGGAAGCACTACGGTTTCAGAACAAGCCACAAAATAAAGTATTTCAGTGGGGAAGGAAAATCCCATGTGGTAAATTTCTTGACGTCGTTTAAACATTCCATTGTGGGGGGCATGTCCAACGAAACGAAGATAAATTTCGTGAAATGCAACTTGCGGCAGAAGTGGGCAAATTCAAATGTAGCAGCATTTACTGACTCGCCGCGTCTGAGACGCTACTGCTGAATAAAAATTGGGGTGTAGGAAAGCAGATACACCTGCAGAACGCGTTCCTGAAGTACGCCAAATTATTTGCTGTGGCGTTTGCTCTATTGTCGCACGATAACTACGGAGAGCTTTCTTCAGTACGTGGAACGGATGGATGGTGCAACTTGCTAACAGAACAGAGGTGCCGGTAATGCAAGTAATTACGGGAATTGAAGAGAAGATAGGAGCTGGCAGAGAGCCGACCGGGAGTGAGTCCAGTGTGATATTAATAATTTTCAGACTAATTCCTTAAACCGGGGAAATTAGCCTAGCAGGGAGGCGTCGGGAAGTAACAGGCAATGCAGTAGTGGGCAGTAGGATAGGAGTAATGAGCGGCAGCAACCAGGAAACGATGTTCTCCCAACCGTAGTCTCTGAAGGGAGAACTAAAGATGACGAAAACAGAATCTAAGATGAGTTTACGAGAAGGATCAATCATAGTAATGATCATGGAGAAATCGGACTGTGCACTACGGAGGCGGTAATGGTGTGGTATGAATGGTGATTGTAAAATTGGAATAATGCTACCAAAGA
>NW_026046772.1:0-18525 GCF_023864275.1 Schistocerca cancellata | reverse complement strand
AAGGGCACCAAACAACAAACCAGAGCACCACGTGTCGACCAGAGCAACCCGCCGCGTCACGCGACGTGGCTGGCACCGAAGGGCCGCCGCAACTGCGCTTTCCGCGCCGGGCCGGATGCACGTGCGGCAACACCACCACCGCACACAGCCGCTGTTCAACATCAACCAACAACACGCCGCGGTCGCAGCCTCAACGCCAGCACACGTTTGCACCACCATTCACACGCACCGCACAAACAGCTGTCGCCGACAACACAAACACACCGCAACGACGCCGCCGCCGCCGCCGCCGCCGCCTCTACTTGTGCCGGCCACCCACCCCACCGACGGCGCACCTGTCGCCAGCCGGCAGTCGGCAGTCGGCAGTCGGCAGTCGGCAGTCGGCACGGGAAACGCACACCGCCACTTCGCTCGCGCGCACGCCACCAACCAGTCGTCGTCTCCAAAACAACAAACAAACATAGGGCAGGCAACAAATCGCCTCGCACGAACCGTCCACAAAACTATCAAAGCACAGCCTCTGGCTAACGGCCACGACGCAGCGGCACGCTGCTCCTTTCCCCGCCCCACTCCATTCACAAAGTCACGCGACACCTTTCCGCCACTACGCGCAGCCGCACCCGACGCCCGTGGCAACGACACAACTACTGCACTATCCACCGTACACACAGCCAGCCAGCCAGCCAGCCAGCCAGCAGCCAGCCAGCCAGCCAGCCAGCCAGCCAAAAGCACACCAACGACCCAAACACGCACGTGCAACGGCACGCCCCAAACCAGTCAACGTCGACAACCACACGCACGGCTGGAAACAGCGTCCTTCCACGTTGCCATCAAGCTACACACAAGACACAAGGAACCAACAACAGCACGCCTGCCCGCCCGCCCCACTCTCACGCCGCAAAAAGCACACCGAAACCGCCAAACGCACATTCCCATCGCACTGACACCGACCGGCTCGCTACCACCACACCTCTCGGCAGCCGTTTCGCAGACATGACACGGCGCGACATGACATCACGACCAACTCTCCTTTCCCCGACGCCTTCGGCCGGAGCACAACGCCGCCAATTCGCCACACAGTCGACAAGCGCCCGCCCTCCCTGCACGACGCCGCGCAGCAAACGCGCCCGCAAACACATACCTCTCCTCTCTCTCGCCGCCCGACGCGACGCCAACCGCCACACCGCCAGCCACTCGCAATTGTGCACTGCCGCCAGCCACACGTCCAACACGCCGCGCCGCCTCCGGCCACCCGCCAGGGGGCGCTCACGTCCGCGACAACAGCGCGGCCCGCCGGGCCAAACCGAACCGAGCCGCCCGCCGCTGCTCTGCACATCTTCCTGCGCGCATCAACAAAACGAGGCAAGCGAGCACACCCCGTCACAACGCCACATCACGCAAATGCCGTGCCGACCTCTGTGTCTACCGCCTAAATTGCACTCACCAGCCGCCCCTTCTTCTTCTATCTATCTATCTGTGCGTCTGTGTCGGTCCGCGCGTGACGCCTCTCAACATCCGCCGTCGCCGTCCCCGTTTCCGCCCCAATGCCATCGTCGCGCCGCCGCCTCCTCCTCCTCCTCCGCCGCCCCTGTCCGGCCCGCACCACACCATACACCGCTGCTTGTCCCGGCCGTTGCCACCAAAGGCGCCTACCGCAAAACGCGCCACGCCGCAGCCCCCGTGCGTGCATCTCCGTGCCGACGCTGCCTCTCTGCCCTCCCGCACGCACTCGACCGACCGACATGCACTGCGTCGACGGCCTCGACAACACAGTCTCTGGGCTCCGCACTGCGTGTTCCGGTACGCGCGCTCAAACACCTATGTACTCATTACCAGCGATGGCGAGGCCACCACACAATCTCTGACCAGAGAGTTTCTTATCGTCGCTAGTCTGCGCCACACGACACTAGTGGCACGTAGCGGGTCGGCAGGAACAGTTGTCATCTCTATGTGGCGGGTCGGGAGAGGTCGTAGTCAGTCGACGACAGTATTAGCGAGTGGACGATTGTACTGAGCGGGCGGCGGCGTGCTCTTCTCGCGACTCTGGTCTCCGTTCGGGACGATGCATATTGTTATAAAAGGTAAGGTAATGAAGCTGCATTGCGCAAATCTAATAATGTATGTCAATTGTAACTATTTTCTTCACAACAAAATGCCCCAATAATACTTTGTTTCCAAAGTAACTTTTTTTTAAAGGTAAAACCATTCATTTCCATTTAAAGAATATTTCCTCCAACAATCAAAAATTCAATGTGAGCCGGCATTCATTGCACGAAGCTGTGTACAGGTATCTACAGTTAAGAGCACATATAGATGCAGTTTGTTTCCTCTTTTGCCTTTTTTTTTCATTGACGTAACGATCTTTTGCTCTTTTTTTTTTGTTTTTTATTCTGATTTGTACGTAGGCTGTTTGTTTACATTTTTTTTATTGGTAATGCCACGTAGCGCTCTGTGTGAAAATCACTGCCTGTGCCGTGTGCAGTCAGTGGCCAGTTTGCATTGTTGTCATATGAACCTGCTATAGCTGGATGTGAACAGCGCGTACCGTTGCGCAGTTAGGGGTGAGCCGCCAGCACTGGTGCATGTGAGGAGAGATATGGCGGACTTTTCAAATTACATATATTATGACTTGTGATGATATTAAGGGTAAATACATTGTTTGTTGTTCTCTATTAAAATCTTTACTTTGCTAACTATCCCTATCAGTAGTTAGTGCCCTCCGTAGTTTGAATCTCTTATTTAGCTGGCAGTAGTGGTGCTCGCTGTATTGCCGTACTTCGAGTAATGACGATTTTTGTGAGGTAAGTGATTTCCGAAAGGTGTACTTTAATGTTACTCAGGGCCATTCTTTTGCAGGGATCTTTGATAGTCAGATTGCGTTGCGCTCAAAATATAGTGCGTCACTTTAAGCGCAGTTTTGTATACATTGTTGTTCAAAGGGGGACGTTTCAGAATACAGGGCCGAAGGTCAGCCAGCGCTGCCCTTACAACGTTTATCGGGTTTTCAATTATGTCTCTTGAGATGTTCATGGTTCATTATTTCCATTCATCATATTATCGCGCGTTTCCCATCAATCTTCGTTCGTTCATTTTCTAGGGACGTTAACAACATTCTGGCACATTTTTATCATCATTCACGCACTCACTTACTTACGACTATTTGTGCGGGGAGGTTACACTTGGGTCCATTTCCATTTACATTCAATGTTGATAGACCTTTTTTTTGTTGTTGTTTTGTTGCTGGCAGGTTACAAACGCCTCATTTTATGTTGGTTGCAGCGTTTTTCTCCTTCTTCTAGTGTTTTCCCCGCTCTCACCACCGCCCCCGCCCCTCCCGCATCCGTCGGTCTCACCACGTTCACTGACGGCCGCGTCTGCGGCTACACCACAACACAACAACGGCCCCCTCCCGGCAACCCATTCGTTTTCTCTTCTTTTGCACAAAAACAACGCCGCACGCGCCAGCCGAGCGCAGCGCAAGCCACCCACACCGCGCCCCTCCCCGTCTTTATAGCCCCCGCTTCTTGTTTTCTTCGTTTGCCCCCTCCCATCTCCCGAATGCCATGCCATGCCATGCCAGCAGCGTTACGCGTGCCCCTCCCCTGTCCACACACTACCGCGAAACGAACAGCCTTCCGGGCCACATGCAGGGCACGCCCACCGCCATTCCCGGACGCAATTCTCGAAACAACACACACACAAAATGAACGCACTATCCCCACTTCGCTTCTCTCTCTCTCTCTCTCTCTCTCTCTCTCTCTCTCTCTCTCTCTCTCTCTCTCTCTCTCGTCCCTTCCCTTTAACGAAAGACAAACAAACCCCAGTTAACACACTTTCTCGACACCTTCATGTAGGGAGGGAGGGAGGGAGGGAGGGTGCGTGCGTGCGTTGTCTCGACCGTGACGGCAACCATCGACGATCCATTTCCCCCACTGGTAAAACATGTTCACTAACACCTACAGACATCATTCCGTACACACACAATGGCTTTGCACACGAACATAGACGGCACGGGCACTGTCGTACATTCTTCCTCAGAACCATCTCAACGAACGTTACATACACATCCGGGAAAGCAAAGCAAAGCAACGCAACGCACACAATTCAGCCGTCAAAGGTAACGTTCACCACGGCAGACACTTGCCGCCGCGCCGTTACACGCATTTCAGTGCGGCTACAATACACCTCCGACACGGGAACGTTCCGTTGCTCTACACCGCGTTTCTCCGTTTTGTTTGGTTTTTTTTTCTTTTTTCTCTCTCTCTCTACTTTTTTTTTTCCCCTCTGTCCTTTCCTCCACCATTCTCTCCTCACGTTCTGCCCAGACATTCGACCGATCACAGAGGTTCACCTTTCGGTAACCGTTCTCAGCGCGACGGTATGACGGGTGTTCAAGACGTACCGTTGCGTGATGCCGGTGTACCGCGCCGATCGACAGTTTCCCAGAGGCGACGGATCGGACCACATCACCGACACACACAAACACGTGTGCGCACATTCGCCAAAGCGACCGTCGTCTTCTAGCGTCGCGCTTACTGTACTGTACTGTACTGCACTGGACTGGACACGCGTGCATGCATCTTCAATGACGACGTCGGTGTGCGTGCGTCGTACGCACAAGCAGACACAGTCAGTCAGACACGACTATCGAAATCAGAGTCGGAGGGAAGGTACATCATCGTGCGTGTCGCCCGTACAATGCAATACACATTGGTGTCTCAATGCGCGTTCATTTAAACGTCACTCACACGCCTCCACGCTGCAGCATTTACAGACACATCTCACCCTAGCCATGTATGGCGTGCAAACCGACCCGAAAAAACGGCCGTCGTTACACACTGACATTCCCAACAATCGCGTTTCGTTTCCATCCGTCACGTAACTAACCGGCACCTCCATCCAAAGGACACATCACCGATCGCACTTCCCCCACCTCGCAGACAGGTAACACCAACGAGTTGTGCGCACGTGCCTCCATTCCACGTCACACCGTGGCCGTACCCCGCAACACGCGACGCGCCCCCATCAATCAAATTCATCGCATCGGCCACCCCACCCCGTCGCGTCGCAACCAAAGCGGTAGCTATTGCCGCCGTCCACCCACTCACACACAAAACAACAACAACAACAACAACAACAATTCCGCCCTTCCCGCAAAGGCCATTTGGTGGCCCTGAAAAGGGCCGTTTTTGCCGCTCTCGCAACGGAGGAGCCTTCTCTCCTTCCATTCCAGAGCCACCTCCTTACTTGGAGCTCGTGTACTTGGTCACCGCCTTCGTGCCCTCGCTCACGGCGTGCTTGGCCAGCTCGCCAGGCAGCAACAGCCGCACAGCGGTCTGGATCTCGCGGGACGTGATGGTCGAGCGCTTGTTGTAGTGCGCCAGGCGGGACGCCTCGGCCGCGATGCGCTCGAAAATGTCGTTCACGAAGCTGTTCATGATGCTCATCGCCTTCGACGAGATGCCCGTGTCAGGGTGCACCTGCTTCAGCACCTTGTAGATGTAGATGGCATAGCTCTCCTTCCTCTTGCGCTTCTTCTTCTTGTCGCCCTTCGAAATGTTCTTCTGAGCCTTGCCAGCCTTCTTGGCGGCCTTCCCGCTAGTCTTGGGCGGCATCTCAAACAAGAACGTGAACGTACGGCAGCAACACCAGTAGCAAGCGCTCCGCTCTAGTCAGCGTCTCCCCACACAGTGGCACCCAGCGCGCCCCGCCGCCGCACCTTTACCAGCTCGCCCCGTTGCGGCCGCCGACCAATGGGCCGCGAGCGCAACCGGCCGCCGCACCCGAGAGCATAAAGGACCCCCACCCCTGGCGGCGCCGCCACTCCGCTGCTCGACTCGCTGCGGCTCGCACCGTCCTTCGTCTCGTCTCGTTTTCACACCACAGCCCATCGCCATGTCCGGACGCGGAAAGGGAGGCAAAGTCAAGGGCAAGTCAAAGTCCCGCTCCAGCAGGGCCGGGCTCCAGTTCCCGGTCGGCAGAATCCACCGCCTCCTGCGCAAGGGAAACTACGCCGAGCGCGTCGGCGCCGGGGCGCCCGTCTACCTCGCCGCCGTCATGGAGTACCTCGCGGCTGAGGTGCTCGAGCTGGCCGGAAACGCGGCCCGCGACAACAAGAAGACGCGCATCATCCCGCGCCACCTGCAGCTTGCCATCCGCAACGACGAGGAGCTCAACAAGCTCCTGTCGGGCGTCACCATCGCACAGGGTGGTGTCCTGCCCAACATCCAGGCCGTCCTGCTGCCAAAGAAGACCGAGAAGAAGGCCTAAACAGAGAGGCCAGGCAATCGGCACGCGGACCCGCCGCCCAGCAGCGCTGCGTGCTCCCCTGCACGCAACGCGCTTTGCCGGCCCGGCTCACAACAATCGGCCCTTTTCAGGGCCACCACACAAACCTACGTCCAAAGCAAAATTGCAGTCGTCCTCGCCGCACTTTACTTTAACGTCACTTCCACAGCCGCCGCCGGCAACAAGACCATACCAACTGCTACGATTGCAGGGGGGAGAAATTCTGCGAGGTACCTCGGTGTCACGCCTGACATCCAAGTGTCACATAGGGGAACTTGGCACAAACGCTCACGCCAGGATGCACATCCTGTACCCTGTTCCCTCGACCCCGCAACAGGCGTAGCGATACTGGAATATGCGCGCCCTGTATGGGGCTGTGCAGCCAGATCGACGATGCATCGCCTACAGAAGGGTCCAAAGCAGAGCGCTCTACGACGGGCCTTACACGTCCCCGCGGCAGACCTGCATAGAACCACTCACAACACGATTCCGCGCCCTGGCACAAGCGTTCTACGCCACCGCGCGGAAGTCAGAAAATGACTGTTACGTCTTGACCCTTGGGCGATATGAACACCACAGGGACAGATGTGCAAGACCCGAGAGTCGCTGCTCCAGCAGTAGCACAGACAGAACACATAATCACTCTCAACAAACAGCAACGTCCGAAAACAAGCACAGTACCGAAGATAAGAACAACACACAGAAAAGAGGAGCAAATGTCCACAGGCGACAATAACCTCCACCAACTCCCCCTCTAACGGTAAGAGGACTAAAAGAGAGAAGAACAAGAAGAGCCGCCGCCATCTTGTCGTCCACAGCCCGTGTGGCCCAACACACACACACACACACCTTGTTTTGTTTCGTTTGCCTCAAGCACCTCCACGCACGCACAGTCGCCTTCCAAACGACAAGACAACGACAGCAATAATGACCACTGCGAGAGGAGCGTGTCGACACACCGCCCTCCACTCCCGCGCGCCCCAAACAAACGAAACAGCTGATCCGGCCGCCTATCGGCACGCCTTGCCTCGGCAACTCCAACGCCGCCGCAAACACACACAGCCAAACCGCGCAAATATTCACCGCCTCTCGCACAACAACAACAACAACAACACACAGCCCGGCATCTCCATCGATCGATAAACAAAGCAAACACAAAACGCCCTCTCTCGCACACACAGCCGCAAGACCCGCTTCCTTTCCTTTCTCCCAGTCACGTCACGTCAGTCAAACGAAAACGAAATGAAGAATGAAAGAAAGAAGGCAGGCAGGCAGGCAACACACGCAGCAACAACACAGACTCTTTCGCACTTTTCAATTTCCGAACAGTGTGGTGGCCCTGAAAAGGGCCGTTTTCGTCTCTCCCACGGCCGCGGGAAGGCCAACGCGGCACAGCACACCGGCTGCGACGCGCCTAACCGCCGAAACCGTACAGGGTGCGCCCCTGCCTCTTCAGGGCGTACACCACGTCCATGGCCGTCACAGTCTTGCGCTTGGCGTGCTCAGTGTACGTCACCGCGTCGCGGATCACGTTCTCCAGGAACACCTTCAGCACTCCGCGGGTCTCCTCGTAGATCAGACCAGAGATGCGCTTCACGCCGCCCCTGCGAGCCAGGCGGCGGATCGCGGGCTTCGTGATGCCCTGGATGTTGTCGCGCAACACCTTGCGGTGCCGCTTGGCGCCACCCTTGCCGAGCCCCTTTCCTCCCTTGCCGCGGCCAGTCATCTCTTCTAAATCCTCAAAAAAGCTCAGGCAAGCAAAACGTCTGCTGCAGCGGCTGGCTCCTCACCCGGCGCTAGCGAGTCGGCTACGGTCTGCGCCCAGCGCACGCGCCAGCCCCCCTATATAGACTCTGGCCCGCCCTCCCCCCACCACGCGCAACCGAGGGCATATAAGCGCACCACGGTGGCTGGCGCGCGCCCGTGTCGTCAAGGCAGCACCCGACGCAGCACCTCGCTCGCCTCCACGCCGCTCCGCTACCGCTATGGCCCGCACAAAGCAAACGGCCCGCAAGTCCACCGGCGGAAAGGCGCCGCGCAAACAGCTCGCCACCAAGGCGGCGAGGAAGAGCGCGCCCGCCACCGGCGGCGTCAAGAAGCCCCACCGCTACAGGCCGGGCACCGTCGCCCTGCGAGAAATCAGGCGCTACCAGAAGAGCACAGAGCTGCTCATCCGCAAGCTGCCATTCCAGCGCCTAGTGCGCGAGATCGCCCAGGACTTCAAGACCGACCTGCGCTTCCAGAGCTCCGCGGTCATGGCCCTGCAGGAGGCCAGCGAGGCCTACCTCGTCGGCCTCTTCGAAGACACCAACCTGTGCGCAATCCACGCCAAGCGCGTCACCATCATGCCCAAGGACATCCAGCTCGCGCGCCGCATCCGCGGCGAGCGCGCCTAAACACCGCGCCAGCCGCTGGGCACCGCCCACGCACGCAAACAAACAAAACGGCCCTTTTAAGGGCCACTAACATCACTCCGTCGCGAGCAAACTTTGTCGGTCGCCTCTCGCCCCACAACCAGAGAACCAAAGACAAAACACCGCTTCCACTTCCCGTCCGTCCGCCACAGCCGCTCTCCTCTGCCAGCTTGCTGGCGCGCGCAACAATCAATCAACATCATCCCTCCCCGGCGCGGCGCTCAAAGCGCACAACACCCATCGGCCGACGCCGTCAACCACACGGGTGGCTGGCCGGCCGCCGCTTCGTTTCGAAACAAACAAACAAACAAAACAAAAACCCGCACCAACGGCCAGCCAGGCACGCAGGCTCGTCCAACGCCACCGACCCTTTCCACATCTCAACGTCCCCCGCCCCCGTTGCAAGAACACACACACAACCAAGACAAGACACATCCGAGGAGAAGGCAGGCAAACAGACAGACAAACCAAAGTATTCAAACAACATGACACAAACCAACCGTCGGCCGGCCGCGACCAAAAACGGCGACAAGCAACCGCTACCGCCGCCCGCACCCGCCACCGACCCCCCGCAATCCAACCACCACGGCACGCAAACAGTATCCACACACGGGCATACAGAAACGCCAGACGGCACAACCACACCGCAACACGACAATCAAAACCTTCCCGACGTGCTTTGATGGCCCTGAGAAGGGCCGTTTTGGGCCGCGCGTCTCTTGCGCGCCACTAGACGACGGGGACGGGGGGTGGGGACGACGGAGTCAACCGCCAACCCTTCCTTTCCTTTCCCATTCCTTTCTTCTTCTCCTCTACTTCTTCTTCTTGGGCGACGCCTTCGCCTTAGACGGCGTCGTCGCCTTCTTCGGGCGCGGCGCCTTCGGCTTCTTCGTCGGAACCTTGGCGGCCTTCTTCGCCTTCGACGGCGACTTGGCCTTGGCCGGCTTGGCAGCAGCCGCCTTCTTCGCACCGGCGGGAGCGGCCGACGCCGCAGACGCCTTCTTGGCGGCGCCCGCCTTCCGACCAGTCGCCGCCTTCACGCCACCAGCCTTCTTTGCGCCGGCCGCACGGGCACCCTTCTTCTCCTTGCTGGCCGGAGCGGCGCGCTTCTTCTTGGCACCGCCAGCACGAGCCTTGCCGCCCTCAGCCGCCCCGCCGCCGGCGCCGGCAAGCTTGAAAGAGCCGGACGCGCCCTTCCCCTTCGTCTGCACCAGCTCGCCCGCCACCACGGCCGACTTGAGGTACTTCTTGATAAACGGCGCCAGCTTCTCCGCGTCCAGCTTGTAGTGCGCGGCAATGTACTTCTTGATCGCCTGCAGCGACGATCCGCCGCGCTCCTTCAGACTCTTGATGGCGGCCGTCACCATCTCAGAGGTGCGCGGGTGCGCAGGCTTGGCGCGCGGCTTCTTCGCAGACGACGCAGACTTTGCCTTCTTCGTAGTGCGCCACAGGCCCAGCCAGTGTCGCGGGCGGGCGCGGACGGCCGAGAGAGCGGCCGCCACTCTGCGCGCCGCCGCGCCGCGCCTCCCGCGCTTGCTACCGCCCAACGTCCGACAGCCTGTGCGGAGCAGCCCCACACCTGCGCCACAACCACCCGCGCCTTTCAAACCACCGAGGATGGGGCTACACACAGCCACACCACAGTCGCCAACCAGTCGCCACGGCAGCGCCGCAAACCACGGCCAAACTGCAGCCACCGCGCGCTACAGCCTGGGTCGGCCCGCCGAGAATCGCCGCCCACGCCCAAATGCCGCCCCCACAGCCCCAGCCGGCGACCGGCCACAATGGCCAAACCTTCGGCAAAGGCCCCACACCGTCGCCGCGGCAGCCCGGCCAGCGCGGCCGGCGCCACAGCCACACAAGAGGAGGCGTGCGGCGATGACGGCCGTGCAAACGCACCTCCGCCGCCCCATCGCCCTCCCACCGTTTCCCGATCGGCCCGCAGCCGTCGGGCCACGTCCTCCTCCTCTCGCCCGCCAACATTCACAGCCCTTTCGTTCGTTTCCCAACAATTTCAATTGTGCCCGCCGCAAAAAACGGGCGCCGCCTGCAAAGCAACATGCTCCGCCGGAGCGCCCCTCGCCGCTTACGAGCCAACCCCTCGCCCGAGGCAAACCGAAATCCGCAACTACAGACCAACCCAATCTGCCGTCAGCACACACGACAGCCAACATCACGCGTTACGAGTTAGACATTAGGTTCACACGTCTCGGTTAGGTTCGGTGGACGTGGGTTGGGTTAAGGGCACTTGGGTTAGGTTAAGCATTCAAAACACACGTCAGGCGTCAGAGGTTAGGTTAGGTTACGTTACATTAAGGTTAGGTTAGGTTAGGTTAGGTTAGGGGCACTTGGGTTAGGTTAAGGGTCGGTGTTAGGTTAAGCGTCAAACGTAGGTTAAGCATTCAAACCACACGTCGGGCGTCCGAGGTTAGGTTAGGTTAGGTTAGGTTAGGTTAAGGCCACTTGGGTTAGGTTAAGCCTCAAACTTAGGTTAAGCATTCAAACACACGTCGGGCGTCAGGTGGCCGCAGCAGCCGCACCTACCTACCCACCCACCCACCCACCCACCTCACGGCCGGACAGCTTGGCTTACTTGGCGCTGAGGCTGACCTCACCGCACCTCACCTCACGCTACGCAACGCTACACAGGTTCGGTTCGCTCAGCTTAGGCTTAGAGCTTAAGCGCCGAGGTCGGATTACGTTGGTTCACCTTCGGGCGCCACACTTTGGGTGTAAAGGTCGCGTCGGGTCGTCGGCACGCCGCAAAAACAAAAACAAAAGCGAAGCCACAGACAACGCCGACAAACGGGCAGCACGACCACGACCAGATACCGAGACACACGGACCACCCACCGGCCAAAGGGCACCAAACAACAAACCAGAGCACCACGTGTCGACCAGAGCAACCCGCCGCTCACGCGACGTGGCTGGCACCGAAGGGCCGCCGCAACTGCGCTTTCCGCGCCGGGCCGGATGCACGTGCGGCAACACCACCACCGCACACAGCCGCTGTTCAACATCAACCAACAACACGCCGCGGTCGCAGCCTCAACGCCAGCACACGTTTGCACCACCATTCACACGCACCGCACAAACAGCTGTCGCCGACAACACAAACACACCGCAACGACGCCGCCGCCGCCGCCGCCGCCGCCTCTACTTGTGCCGGCCACCCACCCCACCGACGGCGCACCTGTCGCCAGCCGGCAGTCGGCAGTCGGCAGTCGGCAGTCGGCACGGGAAACGCACACCGCCACTTCGCTCGCGCGCACGCCACCAACCAGTCGTCGTCTCCAAAAACAACAAACAAACATAGGGCAGGCAACAAATCGCCTCGCACGAACCGTCCACAAAACTATCAAAGCACAGCCTCTGGCTAACGGCCACGACGCAGCGGCACGCTGCTCCTTTCCCCGCCCCACTCCATTCACAAAGTCACGCGACACCTTTCCGCCACTACGCGCAGCCGCACCCGACGCCCGTGGCAACGACACAACTACTGCACTATCCACCGTACACACAGCCAGCCAGCCAGCCAGCCAGCCAGCCAGCCAGCCAGCCAGCCAGCCAGCCAGCCAAAAGCACACCAACGACCCAAACACGCACGTGCAACGGCACGCCCCAAACCAGTCAACGTCGACAACCACACGCACGGCTGGAAACAGGCGTCCTTCCACGTTGCCATCAAGCTACACACAAGACACAAGGAACCAACAACAGCACGCCTGCCCGCCCGCCCCACTCTCACGCCGCAAAAAGCACACCGAAACCGCCAAACGCACATTCCCATCGCACTGACACCGACCGGCTCGCTACCACCACACCTCTCGGCAGCCGTTTCGCAGACATGACACGGCGCGACATGACATCACGACCAACTCTCCTTTCCCCGACGCCTTCGGCCGGAGCACAACGCCGCCAATTCGCCACACAGTCGACAAGCGCCCGCCCTCCCTGCACGACGCCGCGCAGCAAACGCGCCCGCAAACACATACCTCTCCTCTCTCTCGGCCGCCCGACGCGCCAACCGCCACACCGCCAGCCACTCGCAATTGTGCACTGCCGCCAGCCACACGTCCAACACGCCGCGCCGCCTCCGGCCACCCGCCAGGGGGCGCTCACGTCCGCGACAACAGCGCGGCCCGCCGGGCCAAACCGAACCGAGCCGCCCGCCGCTGCTCTGCACATCTTCCTGCGCGCATCAACAAAACGAGGCAAGCGAGCACACCCCGTCACAACGCCACATCACGCAAATGCCGTGCCGACCTCTTGTGTCTACCGCCTAAATTGCACTCACCAGCCGCCCCTTCTTCTTCCTATCTATCTATCTGTGCGTCTGTGTCGGTCCGCGCGTGACGCCTCTCAACATCCGCCGTCGCCGTCCCCGTTTCCGCCCCAATGCCATCGTCGCGCCGCCGCCTCCTCCTCCTCCTCCGCCGCCCCTGTCCGGCCCGCACCACACCATACACCGCTGCTTGTCCCGGCCGTTGCCACCAAAGGCGCCTACCGCAAACGCGCCACGCCGCAGCCCCCGTGCGTGCATCTCCGTGCCGACGCTGCCTCTCTGCCCTCCCGCACGCACTCGACCGACCGACATGCACTGCGTCGACGGCCTCGACAACACAGTCTCTGGGCTCCGCACTGCGTGTTCCGGTACGCGCGCTCAAACACCTATGTACTCATTACCAGCGATGGCGAGGCACCACACAATCTCTGACCAGAGAGTTTCTTATCGTCGCTAGTCTGCGCCACACGACACTAGTGGCACGTAGCGGGTCGGCAGGAACAGTTGTCATCTCTATGTGGCGGGTCGGGAGAGGTCGTAGTCAGTCGACGACAGTATTAGCGAGTGGACGATTGTACTGAGCGGGCGGCGGCGTGCTCTTCTCGCGACTCTGGTCTCCGTTCGGGACGATGCATATTGTTATAAAAGGTAAGGTAATGAAGCTGCATTGCGCAAATCTAATAATGTATGTCAATTGTAACTATTTTCTTCACAACAAAATGCCCCAATAATACTTTGTTTCCAAAGTAACTTTTTTTTAAAGGTAAAACCATTCATTTCCATTTAAAGAATATTTCCTCCAACAATCAAAAAATTCAATGTGAGCCGGCATTCATTGCACGAAGCTGTGTACAGGTATCTACAGTTAAGAGCACATATAGATGCAGTTTGTTTCCTCTTTTGCCTTTTTTTTTCATTGACGTAACGATCTTTTGCTCTTTTTTTTTTTGTTTTTTATTCTGATTTGTACGTAGGCTGTTTGTTTACATTTTTTTTTATTGGTAATGCCACGTAGCGCTCTGTGTGAAAATCACTGCCTGTGCCGTGTGCAGTCAGTGGCCAGTTTGCATTGTTGTCATATGAACCTGCTATAGCTGGATGTGAACAGCGCGTACCGTTGCGCAGTTAGGGGTGAGCCGCCAGCACTGGTGCATGTGAGGAGAGATATGGCGGACTTTTCAAATTACATATATTATGACTTGTGATGATATTAAGGGTAAATACATTGTTTGTTGTTCTCTATTAAAATCTTTACTTTGCTAACTATCCCTATCAGTAGTTAGTGCCCTCCGTAGTTTGAATCTCTTATTTAGCTGGCAGTAGTGGTGCTCGCTGTATTGCCGTACTTCGAGTAATGACGATTTTTGTGAGGTAAGTGATTTCCGAAAGGTGTACTTTAATGTTACTCAGGGCCATTCTTTTGCAGGGATCTTTGATAGTCAGATTGCGTTGCGCTCAAAATATAGTGCGTCACTTTAAGCGCAGTTTTGTATACATTGTTGTTCAAAGGGGGACGTTTCAGAATACAGGGCCGAAGGTCAGCCAGCGCTGCCCTTACAACGTTTATCGGGTTTTCAATTATGTCTCTTGAGATGTTCATGGTTCATTATTTCCATTCATCATATTATCGCGCGTTTCCCATCAATCTTCGTTCGTTCATTTTCTAGGGACGTTAACAACATTCTGGCACATTTTTATCATCATTCACGCACTCACTTACTTACGACTATTTGTGCGGGGAGGTTACACTTGGGTCCATTTCCATTTACATTCAATGTTGATAGACCTTTTTTTTGTTGTTGTTTTGTTGCTGGCAGGTTACAAACGCCTCATTTTATGTTGGTTGCAGCGTTTTTCTCCTTCTTCTAGTGTTTTCCCCGCTCTCACCACCGCCCCCGCCCCTCCCGCATCCGTCGGTCTCACCACGTTCACTGACGGCCGCGTCTGCGGCTACACCACAACACAACAACGGCCCCCTCCCGGCAACCCATTCGTTTTCTCTTCTTTTGCACAAAAACAACGCCGCACGCGCCAGCCGAGCGCAGCGCAAGCCACCCACACCGCGCCCCTCCCCGTCTTTATAGCCCCCGCTTCTTGTTTTCTTCGTTTGCCCCCTCCCATCTCCCGAATGCCATGCCATGCCATGCCAGCAGCGTTACGCGTGCCCCTCCCCTGTCCACACACTACCGCGAAACGAACAGCCTTCCGGGCCACATGCAGGGCACGCCCACCGCCATTCCCGGACGCAATTCTCGAAACAACACACACACAAAATGAACGCACTATCCCCACTTCGCTTCTCTCTCTCTCTCTCTCTCTCTCTCTCTCTCTCTCTCTCTCTCTCTCTCTCTCTCTCGTCCCTTCCCTTTAACGAAAGACAAACAAACCCCAGTTAACACACTTTCTCGACACCTTCATGTAGGGAGGGAGGGAGGGAGGGAGGGTGCGTGCGTGCGTTGTCTCGACCGTGACGGCAACCATCGACGATCCATTTCCCCCACTGGTAAAACATGTTCACTAACACCTACAGACATCATTCCGTACACACACAATGGCTTTGCACACGAACATAGACGGCACGGGCACTGTCGTACATTCTTCCTCAGAACCATCTCAACGAACGTTACATACACATCCGGGAAAGCAAAGCAAAGCAACGCAACGCACACAATTCAGCCGTCAAAGGTAACGTTCACCACGGCAGACACTTGCCGCCGCGCCGTTACACGCATTTCAGTGCGGCTACAATACACCTCCGACACGGGAACGTTCCGTTGCTCTACACCGCGTTTCTCCGTTTTGTTTGGTTTTTTTTTCTTTTTTCTCTCTCTCTCTACTTTTTTTTTTCCCCTCTGTCCTTTCCTCCACCATTCTCTCCTCACGTTCTGCCCAGACATTCGACCGATCACAGAGGTTCACCTTTCGGTAACCGTTCTCAGCGCGACGGTATGACGGGTGTTCAAGACGTACCGTTGCGTGATGCCGGTGTACCGCGCCGATCGACAGTTTCCCAGAGGCGACGGATCGGACCACATCACCGACACACACAAACACGTGTGCGCACATTCGCCAAAGCGACCGTCGTCTTCTAGCGTCGCGCTTACTGTACTGTACTGTACTGCACTGGACTGGACACGCGTGCATGCATCTTCAATGACGACGTCGGTGTGCGTGCGTCGTACGCACAAGCAGACACAGTCAGTCAGACACGACTATCGAAATCAGAGTCGGAGGGAAGGTACATCATCGTGCGTGTCGCCCGTACAATGCAATACACATTGGTGTCTCAATGCGCGTTCATTTAAACGTCACTCACACGCCTCCACGCTGCAGCATTTACAGACACATCTCACCCTAGCCATGTATGGCGTGCAAACCGACCCGAAAAAACGGCCGTCGTTACACACTGACATTCCCAACAATCGCGTTTCGTTTCCATCCGTCACGTAACTAACCGGCACCTCCATCCAAAGGACACATCACCGATCGCACTTCCCCCACCTCGCAGACAGGTAACACCAACGAGTTGTGCGCACGTGCCTCCATTCCACGTCACACCGTGGCCGTACCCCGCAACACGCGACGCGCCCCCATCAATCAAATTCATCGCATCGGCCACCCCACCCCGTCGCGTCGCAACCAAAGCGGTAGCTATTGCCGCCGTCCACCCACTCACACACAAAAAACAACAACAACAACAACAACAACAATTCCGCCCTTCCCGCAAAGGCCATTTGGTGGCCCTGAAAAGGGCCGTTTTGCCGCTCTCGCAACGGAGGAGCCTTCTCTCCTTCCATTCCAGAGCCACCTCCTTACTTGGAGCTCGTGTACTTGGTCACCGCCTTCGTGCCCTCGCTCACGGCGTGCTTGGCCAGCTCGCCAGGCAGCAACAGCCGCACAGCGGTCTGGATCTCGCGGGACGTGATGGTCGAGCGCTTGTTGTAGTGCGCCAGGCGGGACGCCTCGGCCGCGATGCGCTCGAAAATGTCGTTCACGAAGCTGTTCATGATGCTCATCGCCTTCGACGAGATGCCCGTGTCAGGGTGCACCTGCTTCAGCACCTTGTAGATGTAGATGGCATAGCTCTCCTTCCTCTTGCGCTTCTTCTTCTTGTCGCCCTTCGAAATGTTCTTCTGAGCCTTGCCAGCCTTCTTGGCGGCCTTCCCGCTAGTCTTGGGCGGCATCTCAAACAAGAACGTGAACGTACGGCAGCAACACCAGTAGCAAGCGCTCCGCTCTAGTCAGCGTCTCCCCACACAGTGGCACCCAGCGCGCCCCGCCGCCGCACCTTTACCAGCTCGCCCCGTTGCGGCCGGCCGACCAATGGGCCGCGAGCGCAACCGGCCGCCGCACCCGAGAGCATAAAGGACCCCCACCCCTGGCGGCGCCGCCACTCCGCTGCTCGACTCGCTGCGGCTCGCACCGTCCTTCGTCTCGTCTCGTTTTCACACCACAGCCCATCGCCATGTCCGGACGCGGAAAGGGAGGCAAAGTCAAGGGCAAGTCAAAGTCCCGCTCCAGCAGGGCCGGGCTCCAGTTCCCGGTCGGCAGAATCCACCGCCTCCTGCGCAAGGGAAACTACGCCGAGCGCGTCGGCGCCGGGGCGCCCGTCTACCTCGCCGCCGTCATGGAGTACCTCGCGGCTGAGGTGCTCGAGCTGGCCGGAAACGCGGCCCGCGACAACAAGAAGACGCGCATCATCCCGCGCCACCTGCAGCTTGCCATCCGCAACGACGAGGAGCTCAACAAGCTCCTGTCGGGCGTCACCATCGCACAGGGTGGTGTCCTGCCCAACATCCAGGCCGTCCTGCTGCCAAAGAAGACCGAGAAGAAGGCCTAAACAGAGAGGCCAGGCAATCGGCACGCGGACCCGCCGCCCAGCAGCGCTGCGTGCTCCCCTGCACGCAACGCGCTTTGCCGGCCCGGCTCACAACAATCGGCCCTTTTCAGGGCCACCACACAAACCTACGTCCAAAGCAAAATTGCAGTCGTCCTCGCCGCACTTTACTTTAACGTCACTTCCACAGCCGCCGCCGGCAACAAGACCATACCAACTGCTACGATTGCAGGGGGGAGAAATTCTGCGAGGTACCTCGGTGTCACGCCTGACATCCAAGTGTCACATAGGGGAACTTGGCACAAACGCTCACGCCAGGATTGCACATCCTGTACCCTGTTCCCTCGACCCCGCAACAGGCGTAGCGATACTGGAATATTGCGCGCCCTGTATGGGGCTGTGCAGCCAGATCGACGATGCATCGCCTACAGAAGGGTCCAAAGCAGAGCGCTCTACGACGGGCCTTACACGTCCCCGCGGCAGACCTGCATAGAACCACTCACAACACGATTCCGCGCCCTGGCACAAGCGTTCTACGCCACCGCGCGGAAGTCAGAAATGACTGTTACGTCTTGACCCTTGGGCGATATGAACACCACAGGGACAGATGTGCAAGACCCGAGAGTCGCTGCTCCAGCAGTAGCACAGACAGAACACATAATCACTCTCAACAAACAGCAACGTCCGAAAACAAGCACAGT
>NW_026046771.1:0-30510 GCF_023864275.1 Schistocerca cancellata | reverse complement strand
GTGGCTGTGTGTAGCCCCATCCTCGGTGGTTTGAAAGGCGCGGGTGGTTGTGGCGCAGGTGTGGGGCTGCTCCGCACAGGCTGTCGGACGTTGGGCGGTAGCAAGCGCGGGAGGCGCGGCGCGGCGGCGCGCAGAGTGGCGGCCGCTCTCTCGGCCGTCCGCGCCCGCCCGCGACACTGGCTGGGCCTGTGGCGCGAGGCGGCTATTCCTCTGCTGTGCGCTCCGCTCGCTGCGTGTCTCCTCTCGCTCTCGCTGCTCGCTGTGTTGTGTGTTAACGCGCGTCGTCGAAATGGCAGATCAGGCGGCTACGAACGAGACTGCTGCGGCACCCGCCGCCACCGGCACTACGAAGAAGGCAAAGTCTGCGTCGGCTGCGAAGAAGCCGCGCGCCAAGCCTGCGCACCCGCGCACCTCTGAGATGGTGACGGCCGCCATCAAGAGTCTGAAGGAGCGCGGCGGATCGTCGCTGCAGGCGATCAAGAAGTACATTGCCGCGCACTACAAGCTGGACGCGGAGAAGCTGGCGCCGTTTATCAAGAAGTACCTCAAGTCGGCCGTGGTGGCGGGCGAGCTGGTGCAGACGAAGGGGAAGGGCGCGTCCGGCTCTTTCAAGCTTGCCGGCGCCGGCGGCGGGGCGGCTGAGGGCGGCAAGGCTCGTGCTGGCGGTGCCAAGAAGAAGCGCGCCGCTCCGGCCAGCAAGGAGAAGAAGGGCGCCCGTGCGGCCGGCGCAAAGAAGGCTGGTGGCGTGAAGGCGGCGACTGGTCGGAAGGCGGGCGCCGCCAAGAAGGCGTCTGCGGCGTCGGCCGCTCCCGCCGGTGCGAAGAAGGCGGCTGCTGCCAAGCCGGCCAAGGCCAAGTCGCCGTCGAAGGCGAAGAAGGCCGCCAAGGTTCCGACGAAGAAGCCGAAGGCGCCGCGCCCGAAGAAGGCGACGACGCCGTCTAAGGCGAAGGCTTCGCCCAAGAAGAAGAAGTAGAGAGGAATGGGAAAGGAAGGGTTGGCGGTTGACTCCGTCGTCCGCACCCCCCGTCCCCGTCGTCTAGTGGCGCGCAACAGACGCGCGGCCCAAAACGGCCCTTCTCAGGGCCATCAAAGCACGTCGGGAAGGTTTTGATTGTCGTGTTTGTGTTGCGGTGTGGTTGTGTCGTCTGGCGTTTCTGTATGCCCGTGTGTGGATACTGTTTGCGTGCCGTGGTGGTTGGATTGCGGGGGGTCGGTGGCGGGTGCGGGCGGCGGTAGCGGTTGATTGTCGCCGTTTTTGGTCGCGGCCGGCCGACGGTTGGTTTTGTGTCATGTTGTTTGAATACTTTGGTTTGGCTGCCTGCCGTCTTCTCGGATGTGTCTTGTCTTGTGTGTGTGTGTTCTTGGATGGAACGGGGGCGGGGGACGTTGAGATGTGGGGAAAGGGTCGGTGGCGTTGGACGTGCCTGGCTTTTTGTTTGTTTCTCTTTTCGAAACGAAGCGGCGGCCGGCCGTGTGGTTGACGGCGTCGGCCGATGGGTATTGTGCGCCGCGCCGGGGAGGGACGATGTTGATTGTTGCGCGCGCCAGCAAGCTGGCAGAGGAGAGCGGCTGTGGCGGACGGACGGGAAGTGGAAGTGGTGTTTTGTCTTTGGTTCTGTGGTTGTGGGGCGAGAGGCGACCGACAAAGTTTGCTCGCGACGGAGTGATGTTAGTGGCCCTTAAAAGGGCCGTTTTGTTTGTTTGCGTGCGCGGGCGGTGCCCAGCGGCTGGCGCGGTGTTTAGGCGCGCTCGCCGCGGATGCGGCGCGCGAGCTGGATGTCCTTGGGCATGATGGTGACGCGCTTGGCGTGGATTGCGCACAGGTTGGTGTCTTCGAAGAGGCCGACGAGGTAGGCCTCGCTGGCCTCCTGCAGGGCCATGACCGCGGAGCTCTGGAAGCGCAGGTCGGTCTTGAAGTCCTGGGCGATCTCGCGCACTAGGCGCTGGAATGGCAGCTTGCGGATGAGCAGCTCTGTGCTCTTCTGGTAGCGCCTGATTTCTCGCAGGGCGACGGTGCCCGGCCTGTAGCGGTGGGGCTTCTTGACGCCGCCGGTGGCGGGCGCGCTCTTCCTCGCCGCCTTGGTGGCGAGCTGTTTGCGCGGCGCCTTTCCGCCGGTGGACTTGCGGGCCGTTTGCTTTGTGCGGGCCATAGCGGTAGCGGTTAGCGGAGCGGCGTGGAGGCGAGGTGCTGCGTCGGGTGCTGCCTTGACGAGACGGGCGCGCGCCAGCGGCCGTGGTGCGCTTATATGCCCTCGGTTGCGCGTGGTGGGGGGAGGGCGGGCCAGAGTCTATATAGGGGGGCTGGCGCGTGCGCCGGGCGCAGACCGTAGCCGACTCGCTAGCGCCGGGTGAGGAGCCAGCCGCTGCAGCAGACGTTTTGCTTGCCTTGAGCTTTTTTTGAGGATTTAGAAGAGATGACTGGCCGCGGCAAGGGAGGAAAGGGGCTCGGCAAGGGTGGCGCCAAGCGGCACCGCAAGGTGTTGCGCGACAACATCCAGGGCATCACGAAGCCCGCGATCCGCCGCCTGGCTCGCAGGGGCGGCGTGAAGCGCATCTCTGGTCTGATCTACGAGGAGACCCGCGGAGTGCTGAAGGTGTTCCTGGAGAACGTGATCCGCGACGCGGTGACGTACACTGAGCACGCCAAGCGCAAGACTGTGACGGCCATGGACGTGGTGTACGCCCTGAAGAGGCAGGGGCGCACCCTGTACGGTTTCGGCGGTTAGGCGCGTCGCAGCCGGTGTGCTGTGCCGCGTTGGCCTTCCCGCGGCCGTGGGAGAGACGAAAACGGCCCTTTTCAGGGCCACCACACTGTTCGGAAATTGAAAAGTGCGAAAGAGTCTGTGTTGTTGCCTGCCTGCCTGCCTGCCTGCCTTCTTTCTTTCATTCTTCATTTCGTTTGCGTTTGACTGACGTGACGTGACTGGGAGAAAGGAAAGGAAGCGGGTCTTGTGTGTGTGTGTGTGTGTGTGTGTGTGTGTGTGTGCGTGCGTGCGAGAGAGGGCGTTGTGTGTTTGTTTTGTTTATCGATCGATGGAGACGCCGGGCTGTGTGGTGTTGTTGTTGTTGTTGTTGTTGTTGTTGTTGTTGTGCGAGAGGCGGTGAATATTTGCGTGGTTTCGGCTGTGTGTTTGCGGCGGCGTTGGAGTTGCCGAGGCAAGGCGTGCCCATAGGCGGCCGGATCAGCTGTTTCGTTTGTACGTGGCGCGCGGGAGTGGAGGGCGGTGTGTCGACACGACGCTCGTTTAACAGTGGTGATTATTGCTGTCGTTGTCGTTTGGAAGGCGACTGTGCGTGCGTGGAGGTGCTTGAGGCAAACGAAACAAAACAAGAGAAATGTGTGTGTGTGTGTGTGTGTGTGTGTGTTGGGCCACACGGGCTGTGGACGACAAGATGGCGGCGGCTCTTCTTGTTGTTCTCTCTTTTAGTCCTCTACCGTTAGAGGGGGAGTTGGTGGAGGTTATTGTCGCCTGTGGACATTTGCTCCTCTTTCCTGTGTGTTGTTCTTATCTTTGGTAGTGTGCTTTTTCGGACGTTGCTGTTTGTTGAGAGTGATTATGTGTTCTGTTTGTGCTACTGCTGGAGTAGCGACTCGGGTCTTGCACATCTGTCCCTGTGGTGTTCATATTGCCCAAGGGTCAAGACGTAATAGTCATTTTGTGAATTCCGCGCGGTGGCGTTAGAACGCTTCTGCCAGGGCGCGGAATCGTGTTGTGGGTGGTTCTAGGCAGGTCTGCCGCGGGGACGTGTAAGGCCCGTCGTAGAGCGCTCTGCTTTGGACCCTTCTGTAGGCGATGCATCGTCGATCTGGCTGCATAGCCCCATACAGGGCGCGCATATTTCCAGTATCGCTACCCCTGTTGCGGGGTCGAGGGAACAGGGGTACAGGATCTGCATCCTGGCGTGAGCGTTTGTGCCAAGTCCCCCTATGTGACACTTGGATGTCAGGCGTGACACCGAGGTACCTCGCAGAATATCTCCCCCTGCAATCGTAGCAGTTGGTATGGTCTTGTTGCCGGCGGCGGCTGTGGAAGTGAAGTAAAGCAAAGCGCGGCGAGGACGACTGAAATTTTGCTTTGGACGTAGGTTTGTGTGGTGGCCCTGAAAAGGGCCGATTGTTGTGAGCCGAGCCGGGCCGGCAAAGCGCGTTGCGTGCAGGGGAGCACGCAGCGCTGCTGGGCGGCGGGTCCGCGTGCCGATTGCCTGGCCTCTCTGTTTAGGCCTTCTTCTCGGTCTTCTTTGGCAGCAGGACGGCCTGGATGTTGGGCAGGACACCACCCTGTGCGATGGTGACGCCCGACAGGAGCTTGTTGAGCTCCTCGTCGTTGCGGATGGCAAGCTGCAGGTGGCGCGGGATGATGCGCGTCTTCTTGTTGTCGCGGGCCGCGTTTCCGGCCAGCTCGAGCACC
Organism: Schistocerca cancellata; assembly: GCF_023864275.1. Lineage (NCBI taxonomy): Eukaryota > Metazoa > Arthropoda > Insecta > Orthoptera > Acrididae > Schistocerca > Schistocerca cancellata. Next base: position 26,101 of record NW_026046771.1, on the reverse strand, counting down.
TCAGCCGCGAGGTACTCCATGACGGCGGCGAGGTAGACGGGCGCCCCGGCGCCGACGCGCTCGGCGTAGTTTCCCTTGCGCAGGAGGCGGTGGATTCTGCCGACCGGGAACTGGAGCCCGGCCCTGCTTGAGCGGGACTTTGACTTGCCCTTGACCTTGCCTCCCTTTCCGCGTCCGGACATGGCGATGCGCTGTGGTGTAAAAAACGAGACGAGACGAACGACGGTGCGAGCCGCAGCGAGTCGAGCAGCGGAGTGGCGGCGCCGCCAGGGGTGGGGGTCCTTTATGCTCTCGGGTGCGGCGGCCGGTTGCGCTCGCGGCCCATTGGTCGGCGGCCGCAACGGGGCGAGCTGGTAAAGGTGCGGCGGCGGGGCGCGCTGGGTGCCACTGTGTGGGGAGACGCTGACTAGAGCGGAGCGCTTGCTGCTGGTGTTGCTGCCGTACGTTCCTGTTTGTCTGCGATGCCGCCCAAGACTAGCGGGAAGGCCGCCAAGAAGGCTGGCAAGGCGCAGAAGAACATTTCGAAGGGCGACAAGAAGAAGAAGCGCAAGAGGAAGGAGAGCTATGCCATCTACATCTACAAGGTGCTGAAGCAGGTGCACCCTGACACGGGCATCTCGTCGAAGGCGATGAGCATCATGAACAGCTTCGTGAACGACATTTTCGAGCGCATCGCGGCCGAGGCGTCTCGCCTGGCGCACTACAACAAGCGCTCGACCATCACGTCCCGCGAGATCCAGACCGCTGTGCGGCTGTTGCTGCTGGCGAGCTGGCCAAGCACGCCGTGAGCGAGGGCACGAAGGCGGTGACCAAGTACACGAGCTCCAAGTAAGGAGGTGGCTCTGGAATGGAAGGAGAGAAGGCTCCTCCGTTGCGAGAGCGGCAAAACGGCCCTTTTCAGGGCCACCAAATGGCCTTTGCGGGAAGGGCGGAATTGTTGTTGTTTATGTTTGTTTTGTTTTGTTGTGTGTGTGAGTGGGTGGACGGCGGCAATAGCTACCGCTTTGGTTGCGACGCGACGGGGTGGGGTGGCCGATGCGATGAATTTGATTGTTGGGGGGGGGGCGCGTCGCGTGTTGCGGGGTACGGCCACGGTGTGACGTGGAATGGAGGCACGTGCGCACAACGAGTTGGTGTTGCCTGTCTGCGAGGGGGGGAAGTGCGATCGGTGATGTGCCCTTTGGATGGAGGTGCCGGTTAGTTACGTGACGGATGGAAACGAAACGCGATTGTTGTGTAACGACGGCCGTTTGCGGGTCGGTTTGCACGCCATGTATGGCGAGGGTGAAATGTGTGTCTGTAAATGCAGCGTGGAGGCGTGTGAGTGACGTTTAAATGAACGCGCATTGAGACACCAATGTGTATTGCATTGTACGGGCGACACGCACGATGATGTACCTTTCCTCCGACTCTGATTTCGATAGTCGTGTCTGACTGACTGTGTCTGCTTGTGTGCGTACGACGCACGCACACCGACGTCGTCATTGAAGATGCATGCACGCGTGGTCCAGTGCAGTACAGTAGAGTAAGCGCGACGCTAGAAGACGACGGTCGCTTTGGCGAATGTGCGTACACGTGTTTGTGTGTGTCGGTGGTGTGGTCCGATCCGTCGCCTCTGGGACACTGTCGATCGGCGCGGTACACCGGCATCACGCAACGGACGTCTGGAACACCCGTCGCACCGTCATACCGTTGGTACACCGTCGCGCTGAGGACGGTTAGCGAAAGGTGGACGAACCTCTGATCGGTCGAATGTCTGGGCAGAACGTGAGGAGAGAATGGTGGAGGAAAGGACGGAGGGAAAAAAAAAAAGAGAGAAAAAACGGAAAAAAACAAGAACGAAACAAAACGGAGAAACGCAGTGTAGAGCAACGGAACGTTCCCGTGTCGGAGGTGTATTGTAGCCGCACTGAAATGCGTGTAACGGCGCGGCGGCAAGTGTCTTGCCGTGGTGAACGTTACCTTTGACGGCTGAATTGTGCGGTGCGTTGCGTTGCTTTGCTTTGCTTTCCCGGATGTGTATGTAACGTTCGTTGAGATGGTTCTGAGGAAGAATGTACGACAGTGCCCGTGCCGTCTATGTTCGTGTGCAAAGCCATTGTGTGTGTGTGTGTGTGTGTGTGTGTGTGTGTGTGTGTGTGTTGTTTTGAGAATTGCGTCCGGGAATGGCGGTGGGCGTGCCCTGCATGTGGCCCGGAAGGCTGTTCGTTTCGCGGTAGTGTGTGGACAGGGGATGGGCACGCGTAACGCTGCTGGCATGGCATTCGGGAGATGGGAGGGGGCAAACGAAGAAAACAAGACGCACGCGGAGGCTATAAAGACGGGAGGGGCGCGGTGTGGGTGGCTTGCGCTGCGCTCGGCTGGCGCGTGCGGCGTTGTTTTTGTGCAAAAGAAGAGAAAACGAATGGGTTGCCGGGAGGGGGCCGTTGTGGTGTAGCCGCAGACGCGGCTGTCAGTGAACGTGGTGAGACCGACGGATGCGGGAGGGGCGGGGGCGGCGGTGAGAGCGGGGAAAACACTAGAAGAAGGAGGAAAAAAACGCTGCTGCAACCAACATAAAATGAGGCCTTTTGTAACCCGCCAGCAACAAAACAACAACAACAACAAAAAAGAAAGGTCTATCAACATTGAATGTAAATGGAAATGGACCCAAGTGTAACCTCCCCGCACAAATAGTCGCAAGTAAGTAAGCGAGTGAGTGAATGATGATGAAAATGTGCCGGAATGTTGTTAACGTCCCTAGAAAATGAACGAACGAAGATTGATGAGAAACGCTCGGTAATATGATGAATGGAAATAATGAACCATGAACATCTCAACAGACATAATTGAAAACCCGATAAAGGTTGTAAGGGCAGCGCTGGCTGACCTTTCGGCCCTGTATTCTGAAACGTCCCCCTTTGAACAACAATGTATAGAAAACTGTGCTTAAACTGACACACAATATTTTGAGCGCAACGCAATCTGACTATCAAAGATCCCTGCAAAAGAATGGCCCTGAGTAACATTAAAGTACACCTTTCGGAAATCACTTACCTCACAAAAATCTTCATTAGTCGAACTACTGCAATACAGCGAGCACCACTGCTGCCAGCTAAATAAGAGATTCAAACTACGGAGGGCACTAACTACTGATAGGGATAGTTAGCAAAGTAAAGATGTTTAATAGAGAACAACAAACAATGCATTTACCCTTAATATCATCACCAGTCATAATATATGTAATTTGAAAAGTCCGCCATCTCTCTGCTCACATGCACCAGTGCTGGCGGCTCACCCCTAACTGCGCAACGCTACGCGCTGTTCACATCCAGCTATAGCAGTTCATGACAACAATGCAAACTAGCCACAGACTGCACACAGCACAGGCAGTGATTTTCACGCAGAGCGCTACGTGGCGTTACCAATATAAAAAATGTAAACAAACAGCCTATGTACAAATTAGAAGAAAAAGAGCAAAAGATCGTTACGTCAATAAAAAAAAAAAACAAAAAGACAAAAGAGAAAACAAACTGCATCTATATGTGCTCTTAACTGTAGATACCTGTACACAGCTTCGTGCAATGAATGCCGGCTCACATTTAATGTTGATTGTTGGAGGAAATGCGTAGGAAATATTCTTTAAATGGAAATGAATGGTTGTACGTTAAAAAAAGTTAGTTTGGAAACAAAGTATTATTGGGGCATTTTGTTGTGAAGAAAATAGTTACAATTGACATACATTATTAGATTTGCGCAATGCAGCTTCATTACCTTACCTTTAATAACAATATGCATCGTCCCGAAGGGAGACCAGAGTCGCGAGAAGAGCACGCCGCCGCCCGCTCAGTACAATCGTCCACTCGCCAATACTGTCGACTGACTACTACCTCTCCCGACCCGCCACATATAGATGACAACTGTTCCTGCCGACGCGCTACGTGCTACTAGTGTCGTGTGGCGCAGACTAGCGACGATAAGAAACTCTCTGGTCAGAGATTGTGTCGTGCCTCGCCATCGCTGGTAATGAGTACATACGTGTTTCAGCGCGCGTACCGGAACACGCAGTGCGGAGCCCAGAGACTGTGTTGTCGAGGCCGTCGACGCAGTGCATGTCGGTCGGTCGGTCGAGTGCGTGCGGGAGGGCAGAGAGGCAGCGTCGGCACGGAGATGCACGCACGGGGGCTGCGGCGTGGCGCGTTTGCGGTAGGCGCCTTTGGTGGCAACGGCCGGGACAAGCAGCGGTGTGTGGTGTGGTGCGGGCCGGACAGGGGCGGAGGAGGAGGCGGCGCGACGATGGCATTGGGGCGGAAACGGGGACGGCGACGGCGGATGTTGAGAGGCGTCACGCGCGGACCGACACAGACGCACAGATAGATAGGGAGGAAGAAGAAGGGGCGGCTGGTGAGTGCAATTTAGGCGGTAGACACAAGAGGTCGGCACGGCATTTGCGTGATGTGGCGTTGTGACGGGGTGTGCTCGCTTGCCTCGTTTTGTTGATGCGCGCAGGACGATGTGCAGAGCAGCGGCGGGCGGCTCGGTTCGGTTTGGCCCGGCGGGCCGCGCTGTTGTCGCGGACGTGAGCGCCCCCTGGCGGGTGGCCGGAGGCGGCGCGGCGTGTTGGACGTGTGGCTGGCGGCAGTGCACAATTGCGAGTGGCTGGCGGTGTGGCGGTTGGCGCGTCGGCCGGCCGAGAGAGAGGAGAGGTATGTGTTTGCGGGCGCCTTTGCTGCGCGGCGTCGTGCAGGGAGGGCGGGCGCTTGTCGACTGTGTGACTGTGTGGCGAATTGGCGGCGTTGTGCTCCGGCCGAAGGCGTCGGGAAAGGAGAGTTGGTCGTGATGTCATGTCGCGCCGTGTCATGTTTGCGAAACGGCTGCCGAGAGGTGTGGTGGTAGCGAGCCGGTCGGTGTCAGTGCGATGGGAATGTGCGTTTGGCGGTTTTCGGTGTGCTTTTTTTTGCGGCGTGAGAGTGGGGCGGGCGGGCGGGCTTGCTGTTGTTGGTTCCTTGTGTCTTGTGTGTAGCTTGATGGCAACGTGGAAGGACGCCGGTTTCGAGCCGTGCGTGTGGTTGTCGACGTTGACTGGTTGGGGTGTGCCGTTGCACGTGCATGTTTGGGTCGTTGGAGTGGTTTTGGCTGGCTGGCTGTGTGTACGGGAAGGGGGAGGCGGCGGTGGATAGTGCAGTAGTTGTGTCGTTGCCACGGGCGTCGGGTGCGGCTGTGCGTAGTGGCGGAAAGGTGTCGGTTGCGGCAAGCGAGGCCGTCGTTGGCGGTGTCGCGTGCCTTCGTGAATCGAGTGGGGCGGGGAAAGGAGCAGCGTGCCGCTGCGTCGTGGCCGTTAGCCAGAGGCTGTGCTTTGATAGTTTTGTGGACGGTTCGTGCGAGGCGATTTGTTGCCTGCCCTATGTTTGTTTGTTTGTTTGTTGTTTTTGGAGACGACGACTGGTTGGTGGCGTGCGCGCGAGCGAAGTGGCGGTGTGCGTTTCCCGTGTCGACTGCCGACTGCCGGCTGGCGACAGGTGCGCCGTCGGTGGGGTGGGTGGCCGGCACAAGTAGAGGCGGCGGCGTCGTTGCGGTGTGTTTGTGTTGTCGGCTGTGTCGGCGACAGCTGTTTGTGCGGTGCGTGTGAATGGTGGTGCAAACGTGTGTGCTGGCGTTGAGGCTGCGACCGCGGCGTGTTTGTTGGTTGATGTTGAACAGCGGCTGTGTGCGGTGGTGGTGTTGCCGCACGTGCATCCGGCCCGGCGCGGAAAGCGCAGTTGCGGCGGCCCTTCGGTGCCAGCCACGTCGCGTGAGCGGCGGGTTGCTCTGGTCGACACGTGGTGCTCTGGTTTGTAGTTTGGTGCCCTTTGGCCGGTGGGTGGTCCGTGTGTCTCGGTATCTGGTCGTGGTCGTGCTGCCCGTTTGTCGGCGTTGTCTGTGGCTTCGCTTTTGTTTTTGCGGCGTGCCGACGACCCGACGCGACCTTTACACCCAAAGTGTGGCGCCCGTAGGTGAACCAACGTAATCCGACCTCGGCGCTTAAGCTCTAAGCCTAAGCTGAGCGAACCGAACCTGTAGCGTTGCGTAGCGTGAGGTGAGGTGAGGTGCGGTGCGGTGCGGTGCGGTGCGGTGAGGTCAGCCTCAGCGCCAAGTAAGCCAAGCTGTCCGGCCGTGAGGTGGGTGGGTGGTTGGGTGGGTAGGTAGGTAGGTAGGTAGGTAGGTGCGGCTGCTGCGGCCACCTGACGCCCGACGTGTGTTTGAATGCTTAACCTAAGTTTGAGGCTTAACCTAAACCAAGTGGCCTTAACCTAACCTAACCTAACCTAACCTAACCTAACCTAACCTCGGACGCCCGACGTGTGTTTGAATGCTTAACCTAAGTTTGACGCTTAACCTAACACCGACCCTTAACCTAACCCAAGTGCCCCTAACCTAACCTTAATGTAATGTAACGTAACCTAACCTAACCTCTGACGGCTGACGTGTGTTTTGAATGCTTAACCTAACCCAAGTGCCCTTAACGTAACGCACGTCCACCGAACCTAACCGAGACGTGTGAACCTAATGTCTAACTCGTAACGCGTGATGTTGGCTGTCGTGTGTGCTGACGGCAGATTGGGTTGGTCTGTAGTTGCGGATTTCGGTTTGCCTCGGGCGAGGGGTTGGCTCGTAAGCGGCGAGGGGCGCTCCGGCGGAGCATGTTGCTTTGCAGGCGGCGCCCGTTTTTGCGGCGGGCACAATTGAAATTGTTGGGAAACGAACGAAAGGGCTGTGAATGTTGGCGGGCGAGAGGAGGAGGACGTGGCCCGACGGCTGCGGGCCGATCGGGAAACGGTGGGAGGGCGATGGGGCGGCGGAGGTGCGTTTGCACGGCCGTCATCGCCGCACGCCTCCGCTTGTGTGGCTGTGGCGCCGGCCGCGCAGGCCGGGCTGCCGCGGCGACGGTGTGGGGCTTTTGCCGAAGGTTTGGCCATTGTGGCCGGTCGCCGGCTGGGGCTGTGGGGGCGGCATTTGGGCGTGGGCGGCGATTCTCGGCGGGCCGACCCAGGCTGTAGCGCGCGGTGGCTGCAGTTTGGCCGTGGTTTGCGGCGCTGCCGTGGCGACTGGTTGGCGACTGTGGTGTGGCTGTGTGTAGCCCCATCCTCGGTGGTTTGAAAGGCGCGGGTGGTTGTGGCGCAGGTGTGGGGCTGCTCCGCACAGGCTGTCGGACGTTGGGCGGTAGCAAGCGCGGGAGGCGCGGCGCGGCGGCGCGCAGAGTGGCGGCCGCTCTCTCGGCCGTCCGCGCCCGCCCGCGACACTGGCTGGGCCTGTGGCGCGAGGCGGCTATTCCTCTGCTGTGCGCTCCGCTCGCTGCGTGTCTCCTCTCGCTCTCGCTGCTCGCTGTGTTGTGTGTTAACGCGCGTCGTCGAAATGGCAGATCAGGCGGCTACGAACGAGACTGCTGCGGCACCCGCCGCCACCGGCACTACGAAGAAGGCAAAGTCTGCGTCGGCTGCGAAGAAGCCGCGCGCCAAGCCTGCGCACCCGCGCACCTCTGAGATGGTGACGGCCGCCATCAAGAGTCTGAAGGAGCGCGGCGGATCGTCGCTGCAGGCGATCAAGAAGTACATTGCCGCGCACTACAAGCTGGACGCGGAGAAGCTGGCGCCGTTTATCAAGAAGTACCTCAAGTCGGCCGTGGTGGCGGGCGAGCTGGTGCAGACGAAGGGGAAGGGCGCGTCCGGCTCTTTCAAGCTTGCCGGCGCCGGCGGCGGGGCGGCTGAGGGCGGCAAGGCTCGTGCTGGCGGTGCCAAGAAGAAGCGCGCCGCTCCGGCCAGCAAGGAGAAGAAGGGCGCCCGTGCGGCCGGCGCAAAGAAGGCTGGTGGCGTGAAGGCGGCGACTGGTCGGAAGGCGGGCGCCGCCAAGAAGGCGTCTGCGGCGTCGGCCGCTCCCGCCGGTGCGAAGAAGGCGGCTGCTGCCAAGCCGGCCAAGGCCAAGTCGCCGTCGAAGGCGAAGAAGGCCGCCAAGGTTCCGACGAAGAAGCCGAAGGCGCCGCGCCCGAAGAAGGCGACGACGCCGTCTAAGGCGAAGGCTTCGCCCAAGAAGAAGAAGTAGAGAGGAATGGGAAAGGAAGGGTTGGCGGTTGACTCCGTCGTCCGCACCCCCCGTCCCCGTCGTCTAGTGGCGCGCAACAGACGCGCGGCCCAAAACGGCCCTTCTCAGGGCCATCAAAGCACGTCGGGAAGGTTTTGATTGTCGTGTTTGTGTTGCGGTGTGGTTGTGTCGTCTGGCGTTTCTGTATGCCCGTGTGTGGATACTGTTTGCGTGCCGTGGTGGTTGGATTGCGGGGGGTCGGTGGCGGGTGCGGGCGGCGGTAGCGGTTGATTGTCGCCGTTTTTGGTCGCGGCCGGCCGACGGTTGGTTTTGTGTCATGTTGTTTGAATACTTTGGTTTGGCTGCCTGCCGTCTTCTCGGATGTGTCTTGTCTTGTGTGTGTGTGTTCTTGGATGGAACGGGGGCGGGGGACGTTGAGATGTGGGGAAAGGGTCGGTGGCGTTGGACGTGCCTGGCTTTTTGTTTGTTTCTCTTTTCGAAACGAAGCGGCGGCCGGCCGTGTGGTTGACGGCGTCGGCCGATGGGTATTGTGCGCCGCGCCGGGGAGGGACGATGTTGATTGTTGCGCGCGCCAGCAAGCTGGCAGAGGAGAGCGGCTGTGGCGGACGGACGGGAAGTGGAAGTGGTGTTTTGTCTTTGGTTCTGTGGTTGTGGGGCGAGAGGCGACCGACAAAGTTTGCTCGCGACGGAGTGATGTTAGTGGCCCTTAAAAGGGCCGTTTTGTTTGTTTGCGTGCGCGGGCGGTGCCCAGCGGCTGGCGCGGTGTTTAGGCGCGCTCGCCGCGGATGCGGCGCGCGAGCTGGATGTCCTTGGGCATGATGGTGACGCGCTTGGCGTGGATTGCGCACAGGTTGGTGTCTTCGAAGAGGCCGACGAGGTAGGCCTCGCTGGCCTCCTGCAGGGCCATGACCGCGGAGCTCTGGAAGCGCAGGTCGGTCTTGAAGTCCTGGGCGATCTCGCGCACTAGGCGCTGGAATGGCAGCTTGCGGATGAGCAGCTCTGTGCTCTTCTGGTAGCGCCTGATTTCTCGCAGGGCGACGGTGCCCGGCCTGTAGCGGTGGGGCTTCTTGACGCCGCCGGTGGCGGGCGCGCTCTTCCTCGCCGCCTTGGTGGCGAGCTGTTTGCGCGGCGCCTTTCCGCCGGTGGACTTGCGGGCCGTTTGCTTTGTGCGGGCCATAGCGGTAGCGGTTAGCGGAGCGGCGTGGAGGCGAGGTGCTGCGTCGGGTGCTGCCTTGACGAGACGGGCGCGCGCCAGCGGCCGTGGTGCGCTTATATGCCCTCGGTTGCGCGTGGTGGGGGGAGGGCGGGCCAGAGTCTATATAGGGGGGCTGGCGCGTGCGCCGGGCGCAGACCGTAGCCGACTCGCTAGCGCCGGGTGAGGAGCCAGCCGCTGCAGCAGACGTTTTGCTTGCCTTGAGCTTTTTTTGAGGATTTAGAAGAGATGACTGGCCGCGGCAAGGGAGGAAAGGGGCTCGGCAAGGGTGGCGCCAAGCGGCACCGCAAGGTGTTGCGCGACAACATCCAGGGCATCACGAAGCCCGCGATCCGCCGCCTGGCTCGCAGGGGCGGCGTGAAGCGCATCTCTGGTCTGATCTACGAGGAGACCCGCGGAGTGCTGAAGGTGTTCCTGGAGAACGTGATCCGCGACGCGGTGACGTACACTGAGCACGCCAAGCGCAAGACTGTGACGGCCATGGACGTGGTGTACGCCCTGAAGAGGCAGGGGCGCACCCTGTACGGTTTCGGCGGTTAGGCGCGTCGCAGCCGGTGTGCTGTGCCGCGTTGGCCTTCCCGCGGCCGTGGGAGAGACGAAAACGGCCCTTTTCAGGGCCACCACACTGTTCGGAAATTGAAAAGTGCGAAAGAGTCTGTGTTGTTGCCTGCCTGCCTGCCTGCCTGCCTTCTTTCTTTCATTCTTCATTTCGTTTGCGTTTGACTGACGTGACGTGACTGGGAGAAAGGAAAGGAAGCGGGTCTTGTGTGTGTGTGTGTGTGTGTGTGTGTGTGTGTGTGCGTGCGTGCGAGAGAGGGCGTTGTGTGTTTGTTTTGTTTATCGATCGATGGAGACGCCGGGCTGTGTGGTGTTGTTGTTGTTGTTGTTGTTGTTGTTGTGCGAGAGGCGGTGAATATTTGCGTGGTTTCGGCTGTGTGTTTGCGGCGGCGTTGGAGTTGCCGAGGCAAGGCGTGCCCATAGGCGGCCGGATCAGCTGTTTCGTTTGTACGTGGCGCGCGGGAGTGGAGGGCGGTGTGTCGACACGCTCGTTTAACAGTGGTGATTATTGCTGTCGTTGTCGTTTGGAAGGCGACTGTGCGTGCGTGGAGGTGCTTGAGGCAAACGAAACAAAACAAGAGAAATGTGTGTGTGTGTGTGTGTGTGTGTGTGTTGGGCCACACGGGCTGTGGACGACAAGATGGCGGCGGCTCTTCTTGTTGTTCTCTCTTTTAGTCCTCTACCGTTAGAGGGGGAGTTGGTGGAGGTTATTGTCGCCTGTGGACATTTGCTCCTCTTTCCTGTGTGTTGTTCTTATCTTTGGTAGTGTGCTTTTTCGGACGTTGCTGTTTGTTGAGAGTGATTATGTGTTCTGTTTGTGCTACTGCTGGAGTAGCGACTCGGGTCTTGCACATCTGTCCCTGTGGTGTTCATATTGCCCAAGGGTCAAGACGTAATAGTCATTTTGTGAATTCCGCGCGGTGGCGTTAGAACGCTTCTGCCAGGGCGCGGAATCGTGTTGTGGGTGGTTCTAGGCAGGTCTGCCGCGGGGACGTGTAAGGCCCGTCGTAGAGCGCTCTGCTTTGGACCCTTCTGTAGGCGATGCATCGTCGATCTGGCTGCATAGCCCCATACAGGGCGCGCATATTTCCAGTATCGCTACCCCTGTTGCGGGGTCGAGGGAACAGGGGTACAGGATCTGCATCCTGGCGTGAGCGTTTGTGCCAAGTCCCCCTATGTGACACTTGGATGTCAGGCGTGACACCGAGGTACCTCGCAGAATATCTCCCCCTGCAATCGTAGCAGTTGGTATGGTCTTGTTGCCGGCGGCGGCTGTGGAAGTGAAGTAAAGCAAAGCGCGGCGAGGACGACTGAAATTTTGCTTTGGACGTAGGTTTGTGTGGTGGCCCTGAAAAGGGCCGATTGTTGTGAGCCGAGCCGGCCGGCAAAGCGCGTTGCGTGCAGGGGAGCACGCAGCGCTGCTGGGCGGCGGGTCCGCGTGCCGATTGCCTGGCCTCTCTGTTTAGGCCTTCTTCTCGGTCTTCTTTGGCAGCAGGACGGCCTGGATGTTGGGCAGGACACCACCCTGTGCGATGGTGACGCCCGACAGGAGCTTGTTGAGCTCCTCGTCGTTGCGGATGGCAAGCTGCAGGTGGCGCGGGATGATGCGCGTCTTCTTGTTGTCGCGGGCCGCGTTTCCGGCCAGCTCGAGCACCTCAGCCGCGAGGTACTCCATGACGGCGGCGAGGTAGACGGGCGCCCCGGCGCCGACGCGCTCGGCGTAGTTTCCCTTGCGCAGGAGGCGGTGGATTCTGCCGACCGGGAACTGGAGCCCGGCCCTGCTTGAGCGGGACTTTGACTTGCCCTTGACCTTGCCTCCCTTTCCGCGTCCGGACATGGCGATGCGCTGTGGTGTAAAAAACGAGACGAGACGAACGACGGTGCGAGCCGCAGCGAGTCGAGCAGCGGAGTGGCGGCGCCGCCAGGGGTGGGGGTCCTTTATGCTCTCGGGTGCGGCGGCCGGTTGCGCTCGCGGCCCATTGGTCGGCGGCCGCAACGGGGCGAGCTGGTAAAGGTGCGGCGGCGGGGCGCGCTGGGTGCCACTGTGTGGGGAGACGCTGACTAGAGCGGAGCGCTTGCTGCTGGTGTTGCTGCCGTACGTTCCTGTTTGTCTGCGATGCCGCCCAAGACTAGCGGGAAGGCCGCCAAGAAGGCTGGCAAGGCGCAGAAGAACATTTCGAAGGGCGACAAGAAGAAGAAGCGCAAGAGGAAGGAGAGCTATGCCATCTACATCTACAAGGTGCTGAAGCAGGTGCACCCTGACACGGGCATCTCGTCGAAGGCGATGAGCATCATGAACAGCTTCGTGAACGACATTTTCGAGCGCATCGCGGCCGAGGCGTCTCGCCTGGCGCACTACAACAAGCGCTCGACCATCACGTCCCGCGAGATCCAGACCGCTGTGCGGCTGTTGCTGCCTGGCGAGCTGGCCAAGCACGCCGTGAGCGAGGGCACGAAGGCGGTGACCAAGTACACGAGCTCCAAGTAAGGAGGTGGCTCTGGAATGGAAGGAGAGAAGGCTCCTCCGTTGCGAGAGCGGCAAAACGGCCCTTTTCAGGGCCACCAAATGGCCTTTGCGGGAAGGGCGGAATTGTTGTTGTTTATGTTTGTTTTGTTTTGTTGTGTGTGTGAGTGGGTGGACGGCGGCAATAGCTACCGCTTTGGTTGCGACGCGACGGGGTGGGGTGGCCGATGCGATGAATTTGATTGTTGGGGGGGGGGGCGCGTCGCGTGTTGCGGGGTACGGCCACGGTGTGACGTGGAATGGAGGCACGTGCGCACAACGAGTTGGTGTTGCCTGTCTGCGAGGGGGGGAAGTGCGATCGGTGATGTGCCCTTTGGATGGAGGTGCCGGTTAGTTACGTGACGGATGGAAACGAAACGCGATTGTTGTGTAACGACGGCCGTTTGCGGGTCGGTTTGCACGCCATGTATGGCGAGGGTGAAATGTGTGTCTGTAAATGCAGCGTGGAGGCGTGTGAGTGACGTTTAAATGAACGCGCATTGAGACACCAATGTGTATTGCATTGTACGGGCGACACGCACGATGATGTACCTTTCCTCCGACTCTGATTTCGATAGTCGTGTCTGACTGACTGTGTCTGCTTGTGTGCGTACGACGCACGCACACCGACGTCGTCATTGAAGATGCATGCACGCGTGGTCCAGTGCAGTACAGTAGAGTAAGCGCGACGCTAGAAGACGACGGTCGCTTTGGCGAATGTGCGTACACGTGTTTGTGTGTGTCGGTGGTGTGGTCCGATCCGTCGCCTCTGGGACACTGTCGATCGGCGCGGTACACCGGCATCACGCAACGGACGTCTGGAACACCCGTCGCACCGTCATACCGTTGGTACACCGTCGCGCTGAGGACGGTTAGCGAAAGGTGGGCAGAACGTGAGGAGAGAATGGTGGAGGAAAGGACGAGGGAAAAAAAAAAAAAGAGAGAAAAAACGGAAAAAAACAAGAACGAAACAAAACGGAGAAACGCAGTGTAGAGCAACGGAACGTTCCCGTGTCGGAGGTGTATTGTAGCCGCACTGAAATGCGTGTAACGGCGCGGCGGCAAGTGTCTTGCCGTGGTGAACGTTACCTTTGACGGCTGAATTGTGCGGTGCGTTGCGTTGCTTTGCTTTGCTTTCCCGGATGTGTATGTAACGTTCGTTGAGATGGTTCTGAGGAAGAATGTACGACAGTGCCCGTGCCGTCTATGTTCGTGTGCAAAGCCATTGTGTGTGTGTGTGTGTGTGTGTGTGTGTGTGTGTGTGTGTGTTGTTTTGAGAATTGCGTCCGGGAATGGCGGTGGGCGTGCCCTGCATGTGGCCCGGAAGGCTGTTCGTTTCGCGGTAGTGTGTGGACAGGGGGATGGGCACGCGTAACGCTGCTGGCATGGCATTCGGGAGATGGGAGGGGGCAAACGAAGAAAACAAGACGCACGCGGAGGCTATAAAGACGGGAGGGGCGCGGTGTGGGTGGCTTGCGCTGCGCTCGGCTGGCGCGTGCGGCGTTGTTTTTGTGCAAAAGAAGAGAAAACGAATGGGTTGCCGGGAGGGGGCCGTTGTGGTGTAGCCGCAGACGCGGCTGTCAGTGAACGTGGTGAGACCGACGGATGCGGGAGGGGCGGGGGCGGCGGTGAGAGCGGGGAAAACACTAGAAGAAGGAGGAAAAAAACGCTGCTGCAACCAACATAAAATGAGGCCTTTTGTAACCCGCCAGCAACAAAACAACAACAACAACAAAAAAGAAAGGTCTATCAACATTGAATGTAAATGGAAATGGACCCAAGTGTAACCTCCCCGCACAAATAGTCGCAAGTAAGTAAGCGAGTGAGTGAATGATGATGAAAATGTGCCGGAATGTTGTTAACGTCCCTAGAAAATGAACGAACGAAGATTGATGAGAAACGCTCGGTAATATGATGAATGGAAATAATGAACCATGAACATCTCAACAGACATAATTGAAAACCCGATAAAGGTTGTAAGGGCAGCGCTGGCTGACCTTTCGGCCCTGTATTCTGAAACGTCCCCCTTTGAACAACAATGTATAGAAAACTGTGCTTAAACTGACACACAATATTTTGAGCGCAACGCAATCTGACTATCAAAGATCCCTGCAAAAGAATGGCCCTGAGTAACATTAAAGTACACCTTTCGGAAATCACTTACCTCACAAAAATCTTCATTAGTCGAACTACTGCAATACAGCGAGCACCACTGCTGCCAGCTAAATAAGAGATTCAAACTACGGAGGGCACTAACTACTGATAGGGATAGTTAGCAAAGTAAAAGATGTTTAATAGAGAACAACAAACAATGCATTTACCCTTAATATCATCACCAGTCATAATATATGTAATTTGAAAAGTCCGCCATCTCTCTGCTCACATGCACCAGTGCTGGCGGCTCACCCCCTAACTGCGCAACGCTACGCGCTGTTCACATCCAGCTATAGCAGTTCATGACAACAATGCAAACTAGCCACAGACTGCACACAGCACAGGCAGTGATTTTCACGCAGAGCGCTACGTGGCGTTACCAATATAAAAAATGTAAACAAACAGCCTATGTACAAATTAGAAGAAAAAGAGCAAAAGATCGTTACGTCAATAAAAAAAAAAAACAAAAAGACAAAAGAGAAAACAAACTGCATCTATATGTGCTCTAACTGTAGATACCTGTACACAGCTTCGTGCAATGAATGCCGGCTCACATTTAATGTTGATTGTTGGAGGAAATGCGTAGGAAATATTCTTTAAATGGAAATGAATGGTTGTACGTTAAAAAAGTTAGTTTGGAAACAAAGTATTATTGGGGCATTTTGTTGTGAAGAAAATAGTTACAATTGACATACATTATTAGATTTGCGCAATGCAGCTTCATTACCTTACCTTTAATAACAATATGCATCGTCCCGAAGGGAGACCAGAGTCGCGAGAAGAGCACGCCGCCGCCCGCTCAGTACAATCGTCCACTCGCCAATACTGTCGACTGACTACTACCTCTCCCGACCCGCCACATATAGATGACAACTGTTCCTGCCGACGCGCTACGTGCTACTAGTGTCGTGTGGCGCAGACTAGCGACGATAAGAAAACTCTCTGGTCAGAGATTGTGTCGTGCCTCGCCATCGCTGGTAATGAGTACATACGTGTTTCAGCGCGCGTACCGGAACACGCAGTGCGGAGCCCAGAGACTGTGTTGTCGAGGCCGTCGACGCAGTGCATGTCGGTCGGTCGGTCGAGTGCGTGCGGGAGGGCAGAGAGGCAGCGTCGGCACGGAGATGCACGCACGGGGGCTGCGGCGTGGCGCGTTTTGCGGTAGGCGCCTTTGTGGCAACGGCCGGGACAAGCAGCGGTGTGTGGTGTGGTGCGGGCCGGACAGGGGCGGAGGAGGAGGCGGCGCGACGATGGCATTGGGGCGGAAACGGGGACGGCGACGGCGGATGTTGAGAGGCGTCACGCGCGGACCGACACAGACGCACAGATAGATAGGGAGGAAGAAGAAGGGGCGGCTGGTGAGTGCAATTTAGGCGGTAGACACAAGAGGTCGGCACGGCATTTGCGTGATGTGGCGTTGTGACGGGGTGTGCTCGCTTGCCTCGTTTTGTTGATGCGCGCAGGACGATGTGCAGAGCAGCGGCGGGCGGCTCGGTTCGGTTTGGCCCGGCGGGCCGCGCTGTTGTCGCGGGACGTGAGCGCCCCCTGGCGGGTGGCCGGAGGCGGCGCGGCGTGTTGGACGTGTGGCTGGCGGCAGTGCACAATTGCGAGTGGCTGGCGGTGTGGCGGTTGGCGCGTCGGCCGGCCGAGAGAGAGGAGAGGTATGTGTTTGCGGGCGCCTTTGCTGCGCGGCGTCGTGCAGGGAGGGCGGGCGCTTGTCGACTGTGTGACTGTGTGGCGAATTGGCGGCGTTGTGCTCCGGCCGAAGGCGTCGGGAAAGGAGAGTTGGTCGTGATGTCATGTCGCGCCGTGTCATGTTTGCGAAACGGCTGCCGAGAGGTGTGGTGGTAGCGAGCCGGTCGGTGTCAGTGCGATGGGAATGTGCGTTTGGCGGTTTTCGGTGTGCTTTTTTTTGCGGCGTGAGAGTGGGGCGGGCGGGCGGGCTTGCTGTTGTTGGTTCCTTGTGTCTTGTGTGTAGCTTGATGGCAACGTGGAAGGACGCCGGTTTCGAGCCGTGCGTGTGGTTGTCGACGTTGACTGGTTGGGGTGTGCCGTTGCACGTGCATGTTTTGGGTCGTTGGAGTGGTTTTGGCTGGCTGGCTGTGTGTACGGGAAGGGGGAGGCGGCGGTGGATAGTGCAGTAGTTGTGTCGTTGCCACGGGCGTCGGGGTGCGGCTGTGCGTAGTGGCGGAAAGGTGTCGGTTGCGGCAAGCGAGGCCGTCGTTGGCGGTGTCGCGTGCCTTCGTGAATCGAGTGGGGCGGGGAAAGGAGCAGCGTGCCGCTGCGTCGTGGCCGTTAGCCAGAGGCTGTGCTTTGATAGTTTTGTGGACGGTTCGTGCGAGGCGATTTGTTGCCTGCCCTATGTTTGTTTGTTTGTTTGTTGTTTTTGGAGACGACGACTGGTTGGTGGCGTGCGCGCGAGCGAAGTGGCGGTGTGCGTTTCCCGTGTCGACTGCCGACTGCCGGCTGGCGACAGGTGCGCCGTCGGTGGGGTGGGTGGCCGGCACAAGTAGAGGCGGCGGCGTCGTTGCGGTGTGTTTGTGTTGTCGGCTGTGTCGGCGACAGCTGTTTGTGCGGTGCGTGTGAATGGTGGTGCAAACGTGGTGTGCTGGCGTTGAGGCTGCGACCGCGGCGTGTTTGTTGGTTGATGTTGAACAGCGGCTGTGTGCGGTGGTGGTGTTGCCGCACGTGCATCCGGCCCGGCGCGGAAAGCGCAGTTGCGGCGGCCCTTCGGTGCCAGCCACGTCGCGTGAGCGGCGGGTTGCTCTGGTCGACACGTGGTGCTCTGGTTTGTAGTTTGGTGCCCTTTGGCCGGTGGGTGGTCCGTGTGTCTCGGTATCTGGTCGGTGGTCGTGCTGCCCGTTTGTCGGCGTTGTCTGTGGCTTCGCTTTTGTTTTTGCGGCGTGCCGACGACCCGACGCGACCTTTACACCCAAAGTGTGGCGCCCGTAGGTGAACCAACGTAATCCGACCTCGGCGCTTAAGCTCTAAGCCTAAGCTGAGCGAACCGAACCTGTAGCGTTGCGTAGCGTGAGGTGAGGTGAGGTGCGGTGCGGTGCGGTGCGGTGCGGTGAGGTCAGCCTCAGCGCCAAGTAAGCCAAGCTGTCCGGCCGTGAGGTGGGTGGGTGGTTGGGTGGGTAGGTAGGTAGGTAGGTAGGTAGGTGCGGCTGCTGCGGCCACCTGACGCCCGACGTGTGTTTGAATGCTTAACCTAAGTTTGAGGCTTAACCTAAACCAAGTGGCCTTAACCTAACCTAACCTAACCTAACCTAACCTCGGACGCCCGACGTGTGTTTGAATGCTTAACCTAAGTTTGACGCTTAACCTAACACCGACCCTTAACCTAACCCAAGTGCCCCTAACCTAACCTTAATGTAATGTAACGTAACCTAACCTAACCTCTGACGGCTGACGTGTGTTTTGAATGCTTAACCTAACCCAAGTGCCCTTAACGTAACGCACGTCCACCGAACCTAACCGAGACGTGTGAACCTAATGTCTAACTCGTAACGCGTGATGTTGGCTGTCGTGTGTGCTGACGGCAGATTGGGTTGGTCTGTAGTTGCGGATTTCGGTTTGCCTCGGGCGAGGGGTTGGCTCGTAAGCGGCGAGGGGGCGCTCCGGCGGAGCATGTTGCTTTGCAGGCGGCGCCCGTTTTTGCGGCGGGCACAATTGAAATTGTTGGGAAACGAACGAAAGGGCTGTGAATGTTGGCGGGCGAGAGGAGGAGGACGTGGCCCGACGGCTGCGGGCCCGATCGGGAAACGGTGGGAGGGCGATGGGCGGCGGAGGTGCGTTTGCACGGCCGTCATCGCCGCACGCCTCCGCTTGTGTGGCTGTGGCGCCGGCCGCGCAGGCCGGGCTGCCGCGGCGACGGTGTGGGGCTTTTGCCGAAGGTTTGGCCATTGTGGCCGGTCGCCGGCTGGGGCTGTGGGGGCGGCATTTGGGCGTGGGCGGCGATTCTCGGCGGGCCGACCCAGGCTGTAGCGCGCGGTGGCTGCAGTTTGGCCGTGGTTTGCGGCGCTGCCGTGGCGACTGGTGGCGACTGTGTGTGGCTGTGTGTGTAGCCCCATCCTCGGTGGTTTGAAAGGCGCGGGTGGTTGTGGCGCAGGTGTGGGGCTGCTCCGCACAGGCTGTCGGACGTTGGGCGGTAGCAAGCGCGGGAGGCGCGGCGCGGCGGCGCGCAGAGTGGCGGCCGCTCTCTCGGCCGTCCGCGGCCCGCCCGCGACACTGGCTGGGCCTGTGGCGCGAGGCGGCTATTCCTCTGCTGTGCGCTCCGCTCGCTGCGTGTCTCCTCTCGCTCTCGCTGCTCGCTGTGTTGTGTGTTAACGCGCGTCGTCGAAATGGCAGATCAGGCGGCTACGAACGAGACTGCTGCGGCACCCGCCGCCACCGGCACTACGAAGAAGGCAAAGTCTGCGTCGGCTGCGAAGAAGCCGCGCGCCAAGCCTGCGCACCCGCGCACCTCTGAGATGGTGACGGCCGCCATCAAGAGTCTGAAGGAGCGCGGCGGATCGTCGCTGCAGGCGATCAAGAAGTACATTGCCGCGCACTACAAGCTGGACGCGGAGAAGCTGGCGCCGTTTATCAAGAAGTACCTCAAGTCGGCCGTGGTGGCGGGCGAGCTGGTGCAGACGAAGGGGAAGGGCGCGTCCGGCTCTTTCAAGCTTGCCGGCGCCGGCGGCGGGGCGGCTGAGGGCGGCAAGGCTCGTGCTGGCGGTGCCAAGAAGAAGCGCGCCGCTCCGGCCAGCAAGGAGAAGAAGGGCGCCCGTGCGGCCGGCGCAAAGAAGGCTGGTGGCGTGAAGGCGGCGACTGGTCGGAAGGCGGGCGCCGCCAAGAAGGCGTCTGCGGCGTCGGCCGCTCCCGCCGGTGCGAAGAAGGCGGCTGCTGCCAAGCCGGCCAAGGCCAAGTCGCCGTCGAAGGCGAAGAAGGCCGCCAAGGTTCCGACGAAGAAGCCGAAGGCGCCGCGCCCGAAGAAGGCGACGACGCCGTCTAAGGCGAAGGCTTCGCCCAAGAATGAAGAAGTAGAGAGGAATGGGAAAGGAAGGGTTGGCGGTTGACTCCGTCGTCCGCACCCCCCGTCCCCGTCGTCTAGTGGCGCGCAACAGACGCGCGGCCCAAAACGGCCCTTCTCAGGGCCATCAAAGCACGTCGGGAAGGTTTTGATTGTCGTGTTTGTGTTGCGGTGTGGTTGTGTCGTCTGGCGTTTCTGTATGCCCGTGTGTGGATACTGTTTGCGTGCCGTGGTGGTTGGATTGCGGGGGGTCGGTGGCGGGTGCGGGCGGCGGTAGCGGTTGATTGTCGCCGTTTTTGGTCGCGGCCGGCCGACGGTTGGTTTTGTGTCATGTTGTTTGAATACTTTGGTTTGGCTGCCTGCCGTCTTCTCGGATGTGTCTTGTCTTGTGTGTGTGTGTTCTTGGATGGAACGGGGGCGGGGGACGTTGAGATGTGGGGAAAGGGTCGGTGGCGTTGGACGTGCCTGGCTTTTTGTTTGTTTCTCTTTTCGAAACGAAGCGGCGGCCGGCCGTGTGGTTGACGGCGTCGGCCGATGGGTATTGTGCGCCGCGCCGGGGAGGGACGATGTTGATTGTTGCGCGCGCCAGCAAGCTGGCAGAGGAGAGCGGCTGTGGCGGACGGACGGGAAGTGGAAGTGGTGTTTTGTCTTTGGTTCTGTGGTTGTGGGGCGAGAGGCGACCGACAAAGTTTGCTCGCGACGGAGTGATGTTAGTGGCCCTTAAAAGGGCCGTTTTGTTTGTTTGCGTGCGCGGGCGGTGCCCAGCGGCTGGCGCGGTGTTTAGGCGCGCTCGCCGCGGATGCGGCGCGCGAGCTGGATGTCCTTGGGCATGATGGTGACGCGCTTGGCGTGGATTGCGCACAGGTTGGTGTCTTCGAAGAGGCCGACGAGGTAGGCCTCGCTGGCCTCCTGCAGGGCCATGACCGCGGAGCTCTGGAAGCGCAGGTCGGTCTTGAAGTCCTGGGCGATCTCGCGCACTAGGCGCTGGAATGGCAGCTTGCGGATGAGCAGCTCTGTGCTCTTCTGGTAGCGCCTGATTTCTCGCAGGGCGACGGTGCCCGGCCTGTAGCGGTGGGGCTTCTTGACGCCGCCGGTGGCGGGCGCGCTCTTCCTCGCCGCCTTGGTGGCGAGCTGTTTGCGCGGCGCCTTTCCGCCGGTGGACTTGCGGGCCGTTTGCTTTGTGCGGGCCATAGCGGTAGCGGTTAGCGGGAGCGGCGTGGAGGCGAGGTGCTGCGTCGGGTGCTGCCTTGACGAGACGGGGCGCGCGCCAGCGGCCGTGGTGCGCTTATATGCCCCTCGGTTGCGCGTGGTGGGGGGAGGGCGGGCCAGAGTCTATATAGGGGGGCTGGCGCGTGCGCCGGGCGCAGACCGTAGCCGACTCGCTAGCGCCGGGTGAGGAGCCAGCCGCTGCAGCAGACGTTTTGCTTGCCTTGAGCTTTTTTTGAGGATTTAGAAGAGATGACTGGCCGCCGGCAAGGGAGGAAAGGGGCTCGGCAAGGGTGGCGCCAAGCGGCACCGCAAGGTGTTGCGCGACAACATCCAGGGCATCACGAAGCCCGCGATCCGCCGCCTGGCTCGCAGGGGCGGCGTGAAGCGCATCTCTGGTCTGATCTACGAGGAGACCCGCGGAGTGCTGAAGGTGTTCCTGGAGAACGTGATCCGCGACGCGGTGACGTACACTGAGCACGCCAAGCGCAAGACTGTGACGGCCATGGACGTGGTGTACGCCCTGAAGAGGCAGGGGCGCACCCTGTACGGTTTCGGCGGTTAGGCGCGTCGCAGCCGGTGTGCTGTGCCGCGTTGGCCTTCCCGCGGCCGTGGGAGAGACGAAAACGGCCCTTTTTCAGGGCCACCACACTGTTCGGAAATTGAAAAGTGCGAAAGAGTCTGTGTTGTTGCCTGCCTGCCTGCCTGCCTGCCTTCTTTCTTTCATTCTTCATTTCGTTTGCGTTTGACTGACGTGACGTGACTGGGAGAAAGGAAAGGAAGCGGGTCTTGTGTGTGTGTGTGTGTGTGTGTGTGTGTGTGTGTGCGTGCGTGCGAGAGAGGGCGTTGTGTGTTTGTTTTGTTTATCGATCGATGGAGACGCCGGGCTGTGTGGTGTTGTTGTTGTTGTTGTTGTTGTTGTTGTTGTTGTGCGAGAGGCGGTGAATATTTGCGTGGTTTCGGCTGTGTGTTTGCGGCGGCGTTGGAGTTGCCGAGGCAAGGCGTGCCCATAGGCGGCCGGATCAGCTGTTTCGTTTGTACGTGGCGCGCGGGAGTGGAGGGCGGTGTGTCGACACGCTCGTTTAACAGTGGTGATTATTGCTGTCGTTGTCGTTTGGAAGGCGACTGTGCGTGCGTGGAGGTGCTTGAGGCAAACGAAACAAAACAAGAGAAATGTGTGTGTGTGTGTGTGTGTGTGTGTGTTGGGCCACACGGGCTGTGGACGACAAGATGGCGGCGGCTCTTCTTGTTGTTCTCTCTTTTAGTCCTCTACCGTTAGAGGGGGAGTTGGTGGAGGTTATTGTCGCCTGTGGACATTTGCTCCTCTTTCCTGTGTGTTGTTCTTATCTTTGGTAGTGTGCTTTTTCGGACGTTGCTGTTTGTTGAGAGTGATTATGTGTTCTGTTTGTGCTACTGCTGGAGTAGCGACTCGGGTCTTGCACATCTGTCCCTGTGGTGTTCATATTGCCCAAGGGTCAAGACGTAATAGTCATTTTGTGAATTCCGCGCGGTGGCGTTTAGAACGCTTCTGCCAGGGCGCGGAATCGTGTTGTGGGTGGTTCTAGGCAGGTCTGCCGCGGGGACGTGTAAGGCCCGTCGTAGAGCGCTCTGCTTTGGACCCTTCTGTAGGCGATTGCATCGTCGATCTGGCTGCATAGCCCCATACAGGGGCGCGCATATTTCCAGTATCGCTACCCCTGTTGCGGGGTCGAGGGAACAGGGTTACAGGATCTGCATCCTGGCGTGAGCGTTTGTGCCAAGTCCCCCTATGTGACACTTGGATGTCAGGCGTGACACCGAGGTACCTCGCAGAATATCTCCCCCTGCAATCGTAGCAGTTGGTATGGTCTTGTTGCCGGCGGCGGCTGTGGAAGTGAAGTAAAGCAAAGCGCGGCGAGGACGACTGAAATTTTGCTTTGGACGTAGGTTTGTGTGGTGGCCCTGAAAAGGGCCGATTGTTGTGAGCCGAGCCGGGCCGGCAAAGCGCGTTGCGTGCAGGGGAGGCACGCAGCGCTGCTGGGCGGCGGGTCCGCGTGCCGATTGCCTGGCCTCTCTGTTTAGGCCTTCTTCTCGGTCTTCTTTGGCAGCAGGACGGCCTGGATGTTGGGCAGGACACCACCCTGTGCGATGGTGACGCCCGACAGGAGCTTGTTGAGCTCCTCGTCGTTGCGGATGGCAAGCTGCAGGTGGCGCGGGATGATGCGCGTCTTCTTGTTGTCGCGGGCCGCGTTTTCCGGCCAGCTCGAGCACCTCAGCCGCGAGGTACTCCATGACGGCGGCGAGGTAGACGGGCGCCCCGGCGCCGACGCGCTCGGCGTAGTTTCCCTTGCGCAGGAGGCGGTGGATTCTGCCGACCGGGAACTGGAGCCCGGCCCTGCTTGAGCGGGGACTTTGACTTGCCCTTGGACCTTGCCTCCCTTTCCGCGTCCGGACATGGCGATGCGCTGTGGTGTAAAAAACGAGACGAGACGAACGACGGTGCGAGCCGCAGCGAGTCGAGCAGCGGAGTGGCGGCGCCGCCAGGGGTGGGGGTCCTTTATGCTCTCGGGTGCGGCGGCCGGTTGCGCTCGCGGCCCATTGGTCGGCGGCCGCAACGGGGCGAGCTGGTAAAGGTGCGGCGGCGGGTGCGCGCTGGGTGCCACTGTGTGGGGAGACGCTGACTAGAGCGGAGCGCTTGCTGCTGGTGTTGCTGCCGTACGTTCCTGTTTGTCTGCGATGCCGCCCAAGACTAGCGGGAAGGCCGCCAAGAAGGCTGGCAAGGCGCAGAAGAACATTTCGAAGGGCGACAAGAAGAAGAAGCGCAAGAGGAAGGAGAGCTATGCCATCTACATCTACAAGGTGCTGAAGCAGGTGCACCCTGACACGGGCATCTCGTCGAAGGCGAATGAGCATCATGAACAGCTTCGTGAACGACATTTTCGAGCGCATCGCGGCCGAGGCGTCTCGCCTGGCGCACTACAACAAGCGCTCGACCATCACGTCCCGCGAGATCCAGACCGCTGTGCGGCTGTTGCTGCCTGGCGAGCTGGCCAAGCACGCCGTGAGCGAGGGCACGAAGGCGGTGACCAAGTACACGAGCTCCAAGTAAGGAGGTGGCTCTGGAATGGAAGGAGAGAAGGCTCCTCCGTTGCGAGAGCGGCAAAACGGCCCTTTTCAGGGCCACCAAATGGCCTTTGCGGGAAGGGCGGAATTGTTGTTGTTTATGTTTTGTTTTGTTTTGTTGTGTGTGTGAGTGGGTGGACGGCGGCAATAGCTACCGCTTTGGTTGCGACGCGACGGGGTGGGGTGGCCCGATGCGATGAATTTGATTGTTGGGGGGGGGGGCGCGTCGCGTGTTGCGGGGTACGGCCACGGTGTGACGTGGAATGGAGGCACGTGCGCACAACGAGTTGGTGTTGCCTGTCTGCGAGGGGGGGAAGTGCGATCGGTGATGTGCCCTTTGGATGGAGGTGCCGGTTAGTTACGTGACGGATGGAAACGAAACGCGATTGTTGTGTAACGACGGCCGTTTTGCGGGTCGGTTTGCACGCCATGTATGGCGAGGGTGAAATGTGTGTCTGTAAATGCAGCGTGGAGGCGTGTGAGTGACGTTTAAATGAACGCGCATTGAGACAACCAATGTGTATTGCATTGTACGGGCGACACGCACGATGATGTACCTTTCCTCCGACTCTGATTTCGATAGTCGTGTCTGACTGACTGTGTCTGCCTTGTGTGCGTACGACGCACGCACACCGACGTCGTCATTGAAGATGCATGCACGCGTGGTCCAGTGCAGTACAGTAGAGTAAGCGCGACGCTAGAAGACGACGGTCGCTTTGGCGAATGTGCGTACACGTGTTTGTGTGTGTCGGTGGTTGTGGTCCGATCCGTCGCCTCTGGGACACTGTCGATCGGCGCGGTACACCGGCATCACGCAACGGACGTCTGGAACACCCGTCGCACCGTCATACCGTTGGTACACCGTCGCGCTGAGGACGGTTAGCGAAAGGTGGACGAACCTCTGATCGGTCGAATGTCTGGGCAGAACGTGAGGAGAGAATGGTGGAGGAAAGGACGCGGAGGGAAAAAAAAAAAAGAGGAGAAAAAACGGAAAAAAACAAGAACGAAACAAAACGGAGAAACGCAGTGTAGAGCAACGGGAACGTTCCCGTGTCGGAGGTGTATTGTAGCCGCACTGAAATGCGTGTAACGGCGCGGCGGCAAGTGTCTTGCCGTGGTGAACGTTACCTTTGACGGCTGAATTGTGCGGTGCGTTGCGTTGCTTTGCCTTTGCTTTCCGGATGTGTATGTAACCGTTCGTTGAGATGGTTCTGAGGAAGAATGTACGACAGTGCCCGTGCCGTCTATGTTCGTGTGCAAAGCCATTGTGTGTGTGTGTGTGTGTGTGTGTGTGTGTGTGTGTGTGTGTTGTTTTGAGAATTGCGTCCGGGAATGGCGGTGGGCGTGCCCTGCATGTGGCCCGGAAGGCTGTTTCGTTTCGCGGTAGTGTGTGGGACAGGGGGATGGGCACGCGTAACGCTGCTGGCATGGCATTCGGGAGATGGGAGGGGGCAAACGAAGAAAACAAGACGCACGCGGGAGGCTATAAAGACGGGAGGGGCGCGGTGTGGGTGGCTTGCGCTGCGCTCGGCTGGCGCGTGCGGCGTTGTTTTTGTGCAAAAGAAGAGAAAACGAATGGGTTGCCGGGAGGGGGCCGTTGTGGTGTAGCCGCAGACGCGGCTGTCAGTGAACGTGGTGAGACCGACGGATGCGGAGGAGGGCGGGGGCGGCGGTGAGAGCGGGGAAAACACTAGAAGAAGGAGGAAAAAAACGCTGCTGCAACCAACATAAAATGAGGCCTTTTGTAACCCGCCAGCAACAAAACAACAACAACAACAAAAAAGAAAGGTCTATCAACATTGAATGTAAATGGAAATGGACCCAGTGTAACCTCCCCGCACAAATAGTCGCAAGTAAGTAAGCGAGTGAGTGAATGATGATGAAAATGTGCCGGTAATGTTGTTAACGTCCCTAGAAAATGAACGAACGAAGATTGATGAGAAACGCTCGGTAATATGATGAATGGAAATAATGAACCATGAACATCTCAACAGACATAATTGAAAACCCGATAAAGGTTGTAAGGGCAGCGCTGGCTGACCTTTCGGCCCTGTTATTCTGAAACGTCCCCCTTTGAACAACAATGTATAGAAAACTGTGCTTAAACTGACACACAATATTTTGAGCGCAACGCAATCTGACTATCAAAGATCCCTGCAAAAGAATGGCCCTGAGTAACATTAAAGTACACCTTTCGGAAATCACTTACCTCACAAAAATCTTCATTAGTCGAACTACTGCAATACAGCGAGCACCACTGCTGCCAGCTAAATAAGAGATTCAAACTACGGAGGGC
>NW_026046770.1:0-55068 GCF_023864275.1 Schistocerca cancellata | reverse complement strand
GGAAGCGGGTCTTGTGGCTGTGTGTGTGTGTGTGTGTGTGTGTGTGTGTGTGTGTGTGTGTGTGCGTGCGCGCGCGCGCGAGAGAGGGCGTTGTGTGTTTGTTTTGTTTATCGATCGATGGAGACGCCGGGCTGTGTGTTGTTGTTGTTGTTGTTGTTGTTGTTGTGCGAGAGGCGGTGAATATTTGCGTGGTTTTGGCTGTGTGTTTGCGGCGGCGTTGGAGTTGCCGAGGCAAGGCGTGCCCATAGGCGGCCGGATCAGCTGTTTCGTTTGTATGGGGCGCGCGGGAGTGGAGGGCGGTGTGTCGACACGCTCGTTTAACAGTTGGTGATTATTGCTGTCGTTGTCGTTTGGAAGGCGACTGTGCGTGCGTGGAGGTGCTTGAGGCAAACGAAAAACAAAAGAGAAACGTGTGTGTGGCCACACGGGCTGTGGACGACAAGATGGCGGCGGCTCTTCTTGTTGTTCTTCTCTCTTTCCTTTAGTCCTCTACCGTTAGAGGGGGAGTTGGTGGAGGTTATTGTCGCCTGTGGACATTTGCTCCTCTTTTCTGTGTGTTGTTCTTATCTTTGGTAGTGTGCTTTTTCGGACGTTGCTGTTTGTTGAGAGTGATTATGTGTTCTGTTTGTGCTACTGCTGGAGTAGCGACTCGGGTCTTGCACATCTGTCCCTGTGGTGTTCATATTTCATATTGCCCAAGGGTCAAGACGTAATAGTCATTTTCTGAATTCCGCGCGGTGGCGTAGAACGCTTGTGCCAGGGCGCGGAATCGTGTTGTGGGTGGTTGTAGGCAGGTCTGCCGCGGGGACGTGTAAGGCCCGTCGTAGAGCGCTCTGCTTTGGACCCTTCTGTAGGCGATGCATCGTCGACCTGGCTGCATAGCCCCTATAGAGGGCGCGCATATTTCCAGTATCGCTACCCCTGTTGCGGGGTCGAGGGAACAGGGGTACAGGATCTGCATCCTGGCGTGAGCGTTTGTGCCAAGTTGCCCTATGTGACACTTCGATGTCAGGCGTGACACCGAGGTACCTCGCAGAATATCTGCCCCTGCAATCGTAGCAGTTGGTATGGTCTTCTTGCCGGCGGCGGCTGTGGAAGTGAAGTTAAGTTAAAGTAAAGTAAAGTAAAGCAAAGCGCGGCGAGGACGACTGAAATTTTGCTTTGGACGTAGGTTTGTGTGGTGGCCCTGAAAAGGGCCGATTGTTGTGAGCCGAGCCGGGCCGGCAAAGCGCGTTGCGTGCAGGGGAGCACGCAGCGCTGCTGGGCGGCGGGTCCGCGTGCCGATTGCCTGGCCTCTCTGTTTAGGCCTTCTTCTCGGTCTTCTTTGGCAGCAGGACGGCCTGGATGTTGGGCAGGACACCACCCTGTGCGATGGTGACGCCCGACAGGAGCTTGTTGAGCTCCTCGTCGTTGCGGATGGCAAGCTGCAGGTGGCGCGGGATGATGCGCGTCTTCTTGTTGTCGCGGGCCGCGTTTCCGGCCAGCTCGAGCACCTCAGCCGCGAGGTACTCCATGACGGCGGCGAGGTAGACGGGCGCCCCGGCGCCGACGCGCTCGGCGTAGTTTCCCTTGCGCAGGAGGCGGTGGATTCTGCCGACCGGGAACTGGAGCCCGGCCCTGCTTGAGCGGGACTTTGACTTGCCCTTGACTTTGCCTCCCTTTCCGCGTCCGGACATGGCGATGCGCTGTGGTGTAAAAAAACGAGACGAGACGAAGGACGGTGCGAGCCGCAGCGAGTCGAGCAGCGGAGTGGCGGCGCCGCCAGGGGTGGGGGTCCTTTATGCTCTCGGGTGCGGCGGCCGGTTGCGCTCGCGGCCCATTGGTCGGCGGCCGCAACGGGGCGAGCTGGTAAAGGTGCGGCGGCGGGGCGCGCTGGGTGCCACTGTGTGGGGAGACGCTGACTAGAGCGGAGCGCTTGCTGCTGGTGTTGCTGCCGTACGTTCTTGTTTGTTTGCGATGCCGCCCAAGACTAGCGGGAAGGCCGCCAAGAAGGCTGGCAAGGCGCAGAAGAACATTTCGAAGGGCGACAAGAAGAAGAAGCGCAAGAGGAAGGAGAGCTATGCCATCTACATCTACAAGGTGCTGAAGCAGGTGCACCCTGACACGGGCATCTCGTCGAAGGCGATGAGCATCATGAACAGCTTCGTGAACGACATTTTCGAGCGCATCGCGGCCGAGGCGTCTCGCCTGGCGCACTACAACAAGCGCTCGACCATCACGTCCCGCGAGATCCAGACCGCTGTGCGGCTGTTGCTGCCTGGCGAGCTGGCCAAGCACGCCGTGAGCGAGGGCACGAAGGCGGTGACCAAGTACACGAGCTCCAAGTAAGGAGGTGGCTCTGGAATGGAAGGAGATCCTCCGTTGCGAGAGCGGCAAAACGGCCCTTTTCAGGGCCACCAAATGGCCTTTGCGGGAAGGGCGGAATTGTTGTTGTTGTTGTTTTTGTTTTGTTTTGTGTGTGAGTGGGTGGACGGTGGCAATAGCTACCGCTTTGGTTGCGACGCGACGGGGTGGGGTGGCCGATGCGATGAATAATTTGATTGTTTATGGGGCGCGTCGCGTGTCGCGTGTTGCGGGGTGCGGCCACGGTGTGACGTGGAATGGAGGCACGTGCGCACAAGTCGTTGTCTGCGAGGGGGGGGGGGGAAGTGCGATCGGTGATGTGCCCTTTGGATGGAGGTGCCGGTTAGTTACGTGACGGGTGGAAACGACACGCGATTGTTGGGAATGTCAGTGTGTAACGACGGCCGTTTGCGGGTCGGTTTGCACGCCATATATGGCGAGGGTGAAATGTGTCTGTAAATGCAGCGTGGAGGCGTGTGAGTGACGTTTAAATGTGAACGCGCATTGAGACACACCACTGTGTATTGCATTGTACGGGCGACACGCACGATGATATGTACCTTTCCCCCGACTCTGATTTCGATAGTCGTGTCTGACCGACTGTGTCTGCTTGTGTGCGTACGACGCACGCACACCGACGTCGTCATTGAAGATGCATGCTCGCGTGTCCAGTGCAGTACAGTAGAGTAAGCGCGACGCTAGAAGACGACGGTCGCTTTGGCGAATGTGCGTACACGTGTTTGTGTGTATGTCGGTGATGTGGTCCGATCCGTCGCCTCTGGGAAACTGTCGATCGGCGCGGTACACCGGACGTCTTGAACACCCGTCATACCGTCATACCGTCATACCGTTGGTACACCGTCGCGCTGAGAACGGTTACCGAAAGGTGAACGAACCTCTGATCGGTCGAATGTCTGGGCAGAACGTGAGGAGAGAATGGTGGAGGAAAGGACAGAGGGGAAAAAACAAATATATATATAGAGAGAGAGAGAGAGAGAGAGAGAGAGAGAAAACGGAAAAAAAACCAAACAAAACGGAGAAACGCAGTGTAGAGCAACGGAACGTTCCCGTGTCGGAGGTGTATTGTAGCCGCACTGAAATGCGCGTAACGGCGCGGCGGCAAGTGTCTGCCGTGGTGAACGTTACCTTTGACGGCTGAATTGTGCGTTGCGTTGCTTTGCTTTCCCGGATGTGTATGTAACGTAACGTTCGTTGAGATGGTTCTGAGGAAGAATGTACGACAGTGCCCGTGCCGTCTATGTTCGTGTGCAAAGCCATTGTGTGTGTGTGTGTGTGTGTGTGTGTTGTTTTGAGAATTGCGTCCGGGAATGGCGGTGGGCGTGCCCTGCATGTGGCCCGGAAGGCTGTTCGTTTCGCGGTAGTGTGTGGACAGGGGAGGGGCACGCGTAACGCTGCTGGCATGGCATGGCATGGCATTCGGGAGATGGGAGGGGGCAAACGAAGAAAACAAGACGCGGAGGCTATAAAGACGGGGAGGGGCGCGGTGTGGGTGGCTTGCGCTGCGCTCGGCTGGCGCGTGCGGCGTTGTTTTTGTGCAAAAGAAGAGAAAACGAATGGGTTGCCGGGAGGGGGCCGTTGTGGTGTAGCCGCAGACGCGGCTGTCAGTGAACGTGGTGAGACCGAGGGATGCGGGAGGGGCGGGGGCGGGGAAGACGCTAGAAGAAGGAGAAAAACGCTGCTGCAACCAACATAAAATGAGGCCCTTTGTAACCTGCCAGCAACAAAACAACAACAAAAAAAAAAAAAGGCGTCTATCAACATTGAATGTAAATGGAAATGGACCCAAGTGTAACCTCCCCGCACAAATAGTCGTAAGTAAGTGAGTGAGTGAGTGAGTGAGTGAGTGAGTGAGTGAATGATGATAAAAATGTGCCAGAATGTTGTTAACGTCCCTAGAAAATGAACGAACGAAGATTGATGAGAAACGCGCGATAATATGATGAATGGAAATAATGAACCATGAACATCTCAACAGACATAATTGAAAACCCGATAAACGTTGTAAGGGCAGCGCTGGCTGACCTTCGGCCCTGTGTATTCTGAAACGCCCCCCTTTGAACAACAATGTATACAAAACTGTGCTTAAACTGACACACAATATTTTGAGCGCAACGCAATCTGACTATCAAAGATCCCTGCAAAAGAATGGCCCTGAGTAACATTAAAGTACACCTGTCGGAAATCACTTACCTCACAAAAATCTTCATTACTCGAACTACTGCAATACAGCGAGCACCACTGCTGCCAGCTAAATAAGAGATTCCAAACTACGGAGGGCACTAACTACCGATAGGGATAGTTAGCAAAGTAAAGATGTTTAATAGAGAACAACAAACAATGTATTTACCCTTAATATCATCACCAGTCATAATATATGTAATTTGAAACGTCCGCCATCTCTGTCCTCACATGCACCAGTGCTGGCGGCTCACCCCTAACTGCGCAACGCTACGCGCTGTTCACATCCAGCTATAGCAGTTCATGACAACAACAATGCAAACTAGCCACAGACTGCACACAGCACAGGCAGTGATTTTCACGCGGAGCGCTACGTGGCATTACCAATATAAAAATCTAAACAAACAGCGTACGTACAAATTAGAATAAAAAGAGCAAAAGATCGTTACGTCAAAAAAAAAAAAAAAAAAAACAAAAAAGACAAAAGAGAAAAAACAAACTGCATCTATATGTGCTCTTAACTGTAGATACCTGTACACAGCGTCGTGCAATGAATGCCGGCTCACATTTAATTTTGATTGTTGGAGGAAATGCGTAGGAAATATTATTTAAATGGAAATGAATGGTTGTACTTTAAAAAAGTTTGTTTGGAAACAAAGTATTATTGGGGCATTTTGTTGTGAAGAAAATAGTTACAATTGACATACAGTATTAGATTTGCGCAATGCAGCTTCATTACCTTACCTGTAATAACAGTATGCATCGTCCCGAACGGAGACCAGAGTCGCGAGAAGAGCACGCCGCCGCCCGCTCAGTACAACCGTCCACTCGCTAATACTGTCGACTGACTACTACCTCTCCCGACCCGCCACATATAGATGACAACTGTTCCTGCCGACCCGCTACGTGCTACTAGTGTCGTGTGGCGCAGACTAGCGACGATAAGAAACGCTCTGGTCAGAGATTGTGTCGTGCCTCGCCATCGCTGGTAATGAGTACATACGTGTTTCAGCGCGCGTACCGGAAGACGCAGTGCGGAGCCAGAGACTGTGTTGTCGAGGCCGTCGACGCAGTGCATGTCGGTCGGTCGAGTGCGTGCGGGAGGGCAGAGAGGCAGCGTCGGCACGGAGATGCACGCACGGGGGCTGCGGCGTGGCGCGTTTGCGGTAGGCGCCTTTGGTGGCAACGGCCGGGACAAGCAGCGGTGTATGGTGTGGTGCGGGCCGGACAGGGGCGGAGGAGGAGGAGGAGGCGGCGCGACGATGGCATTGGGGCGGAAACGGGGACGGGGACGGCGACGGCGGATGTTGAGAGGCGTCACGCGCGGACCGACACAGACGCACAGATAGATAGGTAGGAAGAAGAAGAAGGGGCGGCTGGTGAGTGAGTGCAATTTAGGCGGTAGACACAAGAGGTCGGCACGGCATTTGCGTGATGTGGCGTTGTGACGGGGTGTGCTCGCTTGCCTCGTTTTGTTGATGCGCGCAGGAAGATGTGCAGAGCAGCGGCGGGCGGCTCGGCTCGGTTCGGTTTGGCCCGGCGGGCCGCGCTGTTGTCGCGGACGTGAGCGCCCCCTGGCGGGTGGCCGGAGGCGGCGCGGCGTGTTGGACGTGTGGCTGGCGGCAGTGCACAATTGCGAGTGGCTGGCGGTGTGGCGGTTGGCGCGTCGGGCGGCCGAGAGAGAGGAGAGGTATGTGTTTGCGGGCGCCTTTGCTGCGCGGCGTCGTGCAGGGCGGGCGGGCGGGCGCCTGTCGACTGTGTGTGTGTGTGTGTGTGTGTGTGTGTGGCGAATTGGCGGCGTTGTGCTCCGGCCGAAGGCGTCTGGAGAGGAGAGTTGGTCGTGATGTCATGTCGCGCCGTGTCATGTTTGCGAAACGGCTGCCGAGAGGTGTGGTGGTAGCGAGCCGGTCGGTGTCGGTGCGATGGGAATGTGCGTTTGGCGGTTTCGGTGTGCTTTTTGCGGCGTGAGAGTGGGGCGGGCGGGCAGGCTTGCTGTTGTTGGTTCCTTGTGTCTTGTGTGTAGCTTGATGGCAACGTGGAAGGGCGCCGGTTTCGAGCCGTGCGTGTGGTTGTCGACGTTGACTGGTTGGGGTGTGCCGTTGCACGTGCATGTTTGGGTCGTTGGTGTGGTTTTGGCTGGCTGGCTGGCTGGCTGGCTGTGTGTGTGTACGACGGGAAGGGGGAGGCGGCGGTGGATAGTGCAGTAGTTGTGTCGTTGGCACGGGCGTCGGGTGCGGCTGTGCGTAGTGGCGGAAAGGTGTCGGTTGCGGGAAGCGAGGCCGTCGTTGGCGGTGTCGCGTGCCTTCGTGAATCGAGTGGGGGCGGGGAAAGGAGCAGCGTGCCGCTGCGTCGTGGCCGTTAGCCAGAGGCTGTGCTTTGATAGTTTTGTGGACGGTTCGTGCGAGGCGATTTGTTGCCTGCCCTATGTTTGTTTGTTTGTTGTTTTGGAGACGACGACTGGTTGGTGGCGTGCGCGCGAGCGAAGTGGCGGTGTGCGTTTCCCGTGTCGACTGCCGGCCGGCGACAGGTGCGCCGTCGGTGGGGTGGGTGGCCGGCACAAGTAGGGGCGGCGGCGTCGTTGCGGTGTGTTTGTGTTGTCGGCGACAGCTGTTTGTGCGGTGCGTGTGAATGGTGGTGCAAACGTGTGCTGGCGTTGAGGCTGCGACCGCGGCGTGTTGTTGGTTGATGTTGAACAGCGGCTGTGTGCGGTGGTGGTGTTGCCGCACGTGCATCCGGCCCGGCGCGGAAAGCGCAGTTGCGGCGGCCCTTCGGTGCCAGCCACGTCGCGTGAGCGGCGGGTTGCTCTGGTCGACACGTGGTGCTCTGGTTTGTTGTTTGGTGCCCTTTGGCCGGTGGGTGGTCCGTGTGTCTCGGTATCTGGTCGTGGTCGTGCTGCCCGTTTGTCGGCGTTGTCCTGTGGCTTCGCTTTTGTTTTTGCGGCGTGCCGACGACCCGACGCGACCTTTACACCCAAAGTGTGGCGCCCGAAGGTGAACCAACGTCGTAATCCGACCTGGGCGCTTAAGCTCTAAGCCTAAGCTGAGCGAACCGAACCTGTAGCGTTGCGTAGCGTGAGGTGCGGTGAGGTCAGCCTCAGCGCCAAGTAAGCCAAGCTGTCCGGCCGTGAGGTGGGTGGGTAGGTAGGTGCGGCTGCTGCGGCCACCTGACGCCCGACGTGTGTTTGAATGCTTAACCTAAGTTTGAGGCTTAACCTAACCCAAGTGGCCTTAACCTAACCTAACCTAACCTAACCTCTGACGCCCGACGTGTGTTTGAATGCTTAACCTAAGTTTGACGCTTAACCTAACACCGACCCTTAACCTAACCGAGGTGCCCCTAACCTAACCTTAATGTAACGTAACCTAACCTAACCTCTGACGCCTGACGTGTGTTTTGAATGCTTAACCTAACCCAAGTGCCCTTAACCTAACCCACGTCCACCGAACCTAACCGAGACGTGTGAACCTAATGTCTAACTCGTAACGCGTGATGTTGGCTGTCGTGTGTGCTGACGGCAGATTGGGTTGGTCTGTAGTTGCGGATTTCGGGTTTGCCTCGGGCGAGGGGTTGGCTCGTAAGCGGCGAGGGGCGCTCCGGCGGAGCATGTTGCTTTGCAGGCGGCGCCCGTTTTTGCGGCGGGCACAATTGAAATTGTTGGGAAACGAACGAAAGGGCTGTGAATGTTGGCGGGCGAGAGGAGGAGGACGTGGCCCGACGGCTGCGGGCCGATCGGGAAACGGTGGGAGGGCGATGGGGCGGCGGAGGTGCGTTTGCACGGCCGTCATCGCCGCACGCCTCCGCTTGTGTGGCTGTGGCGCCGGCCGCGCTGGCCGGGCTGCCGCGGCGACGGTGCGGGGCTTTTGCCGAAGGTTTGGCCATTGTGGCCGGTCGCCGGCTGGGGCTGTGGGGGCGGCATTTGGGCGTGGGCGGCGATTCTCGGCGGGCCGACCCAGGCTGTAGCGCGCGGTGGCTGCAGTTTGGCCGTGGTTTGCGGCGCTGCCGTGGCGACTGGTTGGCGACTGTGGTGTGGCTGTGTGTAGCCCCATCCTCGGTGGTTTGAAAGGCGCGGGTGGTTGTGGCGCAGGTGTGGGGCTGCTCCGCACAGGCTGTCGGACGTTGGGCGGTAGCAAGCGCGGGAGGCGCGGCGCGGCGGCGCGCAGAGTGGCGGCCGCTCTCTCGGCCGTCCGCGCCCGCCCGCGACACTGGCTGGGCCTGTGCGTCGAGGCGGCTATTCCTCTGCTGTGCGCTCCGCTCGCTGCGTGTCTCCTCTCGCTCTCGCTGCTCGCTGTGTGTTAACGCGCGTCGTCGAAATGGCAGATCAGGCGGCTACGAACGAGACTGCTGCGGCACCCGCCGCCACCGGCACTACGAAGAAGGCAAAGTCTGCGTCGTCTGCGAAGAAGCCGCGCGCCAAGCCTGCGCACCCGCGCACCTCTGAGATGGTGACGGCCGCCATCAAGAGTCTGAAGGAGCGCGGCGGATCGTCGCTGCAGGCGATCAAGAAGTACATTGCCGCGCACTACAAGCTGGACGCGGAGAAGCTGGCGCCGTTTATCAAGAAGTACCTCAAGTCGGCCGTGGTGGCGGGCGAGCTGGTGCAGACGAAGGGGAAGGGCGCGTCCGGCTCTTTCAAGCTTGCCGGCGCCGGCGGCGGGGCGGCTGAGGGCGGCAAGGCTCGTGCTGGCGGTGCCAAGAAGAAGCGCGCCGCTCCGGCCAGCAAGGAGAAGAAGGGCGCCCGTGCGGCCGGCGCAAAGAAGGCTGGTGGCGTGAAGGCGGCGACTGGTCGGAAGGCGGGCGCCGCCAAGAAGGCGTCTGCGGCGTCGGCCGCTCCCGCCGGTGCGAAGAAGGCGGCTGCTGCCAAGCCGGCCAAGGCCAAGTCGCCGTCGAAGGCGAAGAAGGCCGCCAAGGTTCCGACGAAGAAGCCGAAGGCGCCGCGCCCGAAGAAGGCGACGACGCCGTCTAAGGCGAAGGCTTCGCCCAAGAAGAAGAAGTAGAGAGGAATGGGAAAGGAAGGGTTGGCGGTTGACTCCGTCGTCCGCACCCCCCGTCCCCGTCGTCTAGTGGCGCGCAACAGACGCGCGGCCCAAAACGGCCCTTCTCAGGGCCATCAAAGCACGTCGGGAAGGTTTTGATTGTCGTGTTTGTGTTGCGGTGTGGTTGTGTCGTCTGGCGTTTCTGTATGCCCGTGTGTGGATACTGTTTGCGTGCCGTGGTGGTTGGATTGCGGGGGGGGGGTCGGTGGCGGGTGCGGGCGGCG
The DNA here is from genome assembly GCF_023864275.1 of Schistocerca cancellata. Lineage (NCBI taxonomy): Eukaryota > Metazoa > Arthropoda > Insecta > Orthoptera > Acrididae > Schistocerca > Schistocerca cancellata. The sequence goes on along the minus strand of NW_026046770.1, from coordinate 45,269 downwards.
GTAGCGGTTTTGTCGTTGCGGTTGATTGTCGCCGTTTTTTTTTTTTGGTCGCGGCCGGCCGACGGTTGGTTTTGTGTCATGTTGTTTGAATACTTTGGTTGGCCTGCCTGCCGTCTTCTCGGATGTGTCTTGTCTTGTGTGTGTGTTCTTGCAACGGGGGCGGGGGACGTTGAGATGTGGAAAGGGTCGGTGGCGTTGGACGTGCCTGGCTTTTTGTTTCGTTTTCTTTTCGAAACGAAGCGGCGGCCGGCCGTGTGGTTGACGGCGTCGGCCGATGGGTATTGTGCGCTTTGAGCGCCGCGCCGGGGAGGCATGATGTTGATTGTTGCGCGCGCCAGCAAGCTGGCAGGGGAGAGCGGCTGTGGCGGACGGACGGGAAGTGGAAGTGGTGTTTTGTCTTTGGTTCTGTGGTTGTGGGGCGAGAGGCGACCGACAAAGTTTGCTCGCGACGGAGTGATGTTAGTGGCCCTTAAAAGGGCCGTTTTGTTTGTTGCGTGCGTGGGCGGTGCCCAGCGGCTGGCGCGGTGTTTAGGCGCGCTCGCCGCGGATGCGGCGCGCGAGCTGGATGTCCTTGGGCATGATGGTGACGCGCTTGGCGTGGATTGCGCACAGGTTGGTGTCTTCGAAGAGGCCGACGAGGTAGGCCTCGCTGGCCTCCTGCAGGGCCATGACCGCGGAGCTCTGGAAGCGCAGGTCGGTCTTGAAGTCCTGGGCGATCTCGCGCACTAGGCGCTGGAATGGCAGCTTGCGGATGAGCAGCTCTGTGCTCTTCTGGTAGCGCCTGATTTCTCGCAGGGCGACGGTGCCCGGCCTGTAGCGGTGGGGCTTCTTGACGCCGCCGGTGGCGGGCGCGCTCTTCCTCGCCGCCTTGGTGGCGAGCTGTTTGCGCGGCGCCTTTCCGCCGGTGGACTTGCGGGCCGTTTGCTTTGTGCGGGCCATAGCGGTAGCGGTTAGCGGAGCGGCGTGGAGGCGAGCGAGGTGCTGCGTCGGGTGCTGCCTTGACGACACGGGCGCGCGCCAGCCTTCGCCTTCGCCTTCGCCTTCGCTGCACTGGTGAGGGTTGACCCTCGGCGTGAAACGGAAGTTTTAGCGCGGGAGCGCTTCGCCTTCCTCATGGCGGAGTGGTGAGTGGAGTCCTGGCAGATGAGATGGGCGTGACGGTGTGCATGTTGCTTTTTTTTTTTTTTTTTTTTTTTTTTTTTTTTTTTTTTTTTTTTTGCGAAAGATAAAAGGATAGTCAGAGGTATAGTTAGAGAGGCGGAAAACGAACGGCCGAAATGGCTGGCCGGAGGGGAAAAAGATTCGCGCTGATGGATGATGATGAGGCCCTTGCACTGCATGACTATTTGGAGTACTGGAGAGAGGCGGCGGGGACACGGCCCGTCACATGGGCTTCGGAGACTTCGGCCAATAGTTGCCATTCTTTGTTCGTGAAGATGGGATGTCTGTCAATGAGGAGTAACTCCTTCTTGGACAAGAAATTGAGCCACTGGAGCTGATACTGAGTAAAGCGATTAGGGTGATGGGGGAGGGGAGGCCGAGCACCGGGCAAAGTGTAGGGGTACGGGCGGTCAAAGAAGGGGTAAGACCCGTCCTGGAGCGATGTCACTATGCCCCGAAGGAAAGGCTGCAACTCGTGTGCAGCTGGAAAGCGGGGTCGCCGCAACCTCGGGACGATGGACGGCTCTACCGTGGAGGAGTCGGTTGTTGCCGCAGCACGCTGACCTGCAGACGTCGGAACTGAGTGGGACGACGGAGGCGGCACATCGTCGGTGTCCATAGGCGCAACCACTTGCGGCGCGGCAGGGGACGGAGCGGCGGTCGGCTGTGCGGCCGCATCAACCCCCACCGGCCGACGCACGGGCGGGGCGTCGGCGGGAACCGCCGACGTCGTCGTGGGGCGCTGCAACCTCTTGATGAGCGGCTGCTCCACAGGGGAGGAGTCGGTCATTGTCACAGCACGGTGGCCGGCAGACGTCGGAACTGAGTGGGACGGCTGCGGCGGCACATCTTCGGTGTCCATAGGCGCAACCACTTGCGTCGCGGCAGGGGACGGGTCGGCAGGTGCCTGCGTGGCCGCATCGACCCCCGCCGGCCGGGGCACGGGGGGGGCGGCGGCGGAAACCGCCGACGTCTTCTTGACGGCTCGCAGCTCATCGCGCAGCTGCTGGAGCTGGCGATGGACGGCCGTGAGCTCTTCTTTCAGCGCGGCCCGTTCGGCCGCAAAGGCGGCTTGGAAGCCGGCCATAGCGTGGTCGGTAGCGGCTTCAAGACGGCGCGGCTCGCACCCCACGCCGGAGCGGGGGGGCGGGGCGGCCGACGTGGTCGTGGACGCCGCCGCAGGACGTGGTGCGGCGGACAGACGGCGAAACTCCCGAAGGTAGCCGCAGCTACGCGAATTTGCGGCGTGCGACCCGCCACAGTTCACGCACCTGCTGGCCGAACCACGAGGCTTCGTACAGCGGCGAGTGTCGTGAGCCGCCGCGCACTTCAAGCACGCGACGGCGTTCGTGCACTCCCGCGCGGCATGCCCCAGTTGCTGGCAATTGTAGCACTGGAGGCCCATCCGATGCTGCTGCGTTCGCCTGCGCCGTGGCGGACGTGGGCGGCGGCCGGTGAACCCCAACGCGTGGAGGAGAACTTCGAGTGCGGCGGCAAACTGCTGTACAGCCATAGCGTGACGTGCGCGGTGACAGTAGCAATGTGTCGCAGCGAGTCGAGCAGCGAATACTAACTCGGTATTGCGCGCCAGCCACCGTGGTGCGCTTATATGCCCTCGGTTGCGCGTGGTGGGGGGAGGGCGGGCCAGAGTCTATATAGGGGGGCTGGCGCGTGCGCCGGGCGCAGACCGTAGCCGACTCGCTAGCGCCGGGTGAGGAGCCAGCCGCTGCAGCAGACGCTTTGCTTGCCTTGAGCTTTTTGAGGATTTAGAAGAGATGACTGGCCGCGGCAAGGGAGGAAAGGGGCTCGGCAAGGGTGGCGCCAAGCGGCACCGCAAGGTGTTGCGCGACAACATCCAGGGCATCACGAAGCCCGCGATCCGCCGCCTGGCTCGCAGGGGCGGCGTGAAGCGCATCTCTGGTCTGATCTACGAGGAGACCCGCGGAGTGCTGAAGGTGTTCCTGGAGAACGTGATCCGCGACGCGGTGACGTACACTGAGCACGCCAAGCGCAAGACTGTGACGGCCATGGACGTGGTGTACGCCCTGAAGAGGCAGGGGCGCACCCTGTACGGTTTCGGCGGTTAGGCGCGTCGCAGCCGGTGTGCTGTGCCGCGTTGGCCTTCCCGCGGCCGTGGGAGAGACGAAAACGGCCCTTTTCAGGGCCACCACACTGTTCGGAAATTGAAAAGTGCGAAAGAGTCTGTGTTGTTGCTGCGTGTGTTGCCTGCCTGCCTTGTTTCTTTCATTCTTCATTTCGTTTGCGTTTGACTGACGTGACGTGACTGGGAGAAAGGAAAGGAAGCGGGTCTTGTGGCTGTGTGTGTGTGTGTGTGTGTGTGTGTGTGTGTGTGTGTGTGTGCGTGCGCGCGCGCGCGAGAGAGGGCGTTGTGTGTTTGTTTTGTTTATCGATCGATGGAGACGCCGGGCTGTGTGTTGTTGTTGTTGTTGTTGTTGTTGTTGTGCGAGAGGCGGTGAATATTTGCGTGGTTTTGGCTGTGTGTTTGCGGCGGCGTTGGAGTTGCCGAGGCAAGGCGTGCCCATAGGCGGCCGGATCAGCTGTTTCGTTTGTATGGGGCGCGCGGGAGTGGAGGGCGGTGTGTCGACACGCTCGTTTAACAGTTGGTGATTATTGCTGTCGTTGTCGTTTGGAAGGCGACTGTGCGTGCGTGGAGGTGCTTGAGGCAAACGAAAAACAAAAGAGAAACGTGTGTGTGGCCACACGGGCTGTGGACGACAAGATGGCGGCGGCTCTTCTTGTTGTTCTTCTCTCTTTCCTTTAGTCCTCTACCGTTAGAGGGGGAGTTGGTGGAGGTTATTGTCGCCTGTGGACATTTGCTCCTCTTTTCTGTGTGTTGTTCTTATCTTTGGTAGTGTGCTTTTTCGGACGTTGCTGTTTGTTGAGAGTGATTATGTGTTCTGTTTGTGCTACTGCTGGAGTAGCGACTCGGGTCTTGCACATCTGTCCCTGTGGTGTTCATATTGCCCAAGGGTCAAGACGTAATAGTCATTTTCTGAATTCCGCGCGGTGGCGTAGAACGCTTGTGCCAGGGCGCGGAATCGTGTTGTGGGTGGTTGTAGGCAGGTCTGCCGCGGGGACGTGTAAGGCCCGTCGTAGAGCGCTCTGCTTTGGACCCTTCTGTAGGCGATGCATCGTCGACCTGGCTGCATAGCCCCTATAGAGGGCGCGCATATTTCCAGTATCGCTACCCCTGTTGCGGGGTCGAGGGAACAGGGGTACAGGATCTGCATCCTGGCGTGAGCGTTTGTGCCAAGTTGCCCTATGTGACACTTCGATGTCAGGCGTGACACCGAGGTACCTCGCAGAATATCTGCCCCTGCAATCGTAGCAGTTGGTATGGTCTTCTTGCCGGCGGCGGCTGTGGAAGTGAAGTTAAGTTAAAGTAAAGTAAAGTAAAGCAAAGCGCGGCGAGGACGACTGAAATTTTGCTTTGGACGTAGGTTTGTGTGGTGGCCCTGAAAAGGGCCGATTGTTGTGAGCCGAGCCGGGCCGGCAAAGCGCGTTGCGTGCAGGGGAGCACGCAGCGCTGCTGGGCGGCGGGTCCGCGTGCCGATTGCCTGGCCTCTCTGTTTAGGCCTTCTTCTCGGTCTTCTTTGGCAGCAGGACGGCCTGGATGTTGGGCAGGACACCACCCTGTGCGATGGTGACGCCCGACAGGAGCTTGTTGAGCTCCTCGTCGTTGCGGATGGCAAGCTGCAGGTGGCGCGGGATGATGCGCGTCTTCTTGTTGTCGCGGGCCGCGTTTCCGGCCAGCTCGAGCACCTCAGCCGCGAGGTACTCCATGACGGCGGCGAGGTAGACGGGCGCCCCGGCGCCGACGCGCTCGGCGTAGTTTCCCTTGCGCAGGAGGCGGTGGATTCTGCCGACCGGGAACTGGAGCCCGGCCCTGCTTGAGCGGGACTTTGACTTGCCCTTGACTTTGCCTCCCTTTCCGCGTCCGGACATGGCGATGCGCTGTGGTGTAAAAAAACGAGACGAGACGAAGGACGGTGCGAGCCGCAGCGAGTCGAGCAGCGGAGTGGCGGCGCCGCCAGGGGTGGGGGTCCTTTATGCTCTCGGGTGCGGCGGCCGGTTGCGCTCGCGGCCCATTGGTCGGCGGCCGCAACGGGGCGAGCTGGTAAAGGTGCGGCGGCGGGGCGCGCTGGGTGCCACTGTGTGGGGAGACGCTGACTAGAGCGGAGCGCTTGCTGCTGGTGTTGCTGCCGTACGTTCTTGTTTGTTTGCGATGCCGCCCAAGACTAGCGGGAAGGCCGCCAAGAAGGCTGGCAAGGCGCAGAAGAACATTTCGAAGGGCGACAAGAAGAAGAAGCGCAAGAGGAAGGAGAGCTATGCCATCTACATCTACAAGGTGCTGAAGCAGGTGCACCCTGACACGGGCATCTCGTCGAAGGCGATGAGCATCATGAACAGCTTCGTGAACGACATTTTCGAGCGCATCGCGGCCGAGGCGTCTCGCCTGGCGCACTACAACAAGCGCTCGACCATCACGTCCCGCGAGATCCAGACCGCTGTGCGGCTGTTGCTGCCTGGCGAGCTGGCCAAGCACGCCGTGAGCGAGGGCACGAAGGCGGTGACCAAGTACACGAGCTCCAAGTAAGGAGGTGGCTCTGGAATGGAAGGAGATCCTCCGTTGCGAGAGCGGCAAAACGGCCCTTTTCAGGGCCACCAAATGGCCTTTGCGGGAAGGGCGGAATTGTTGTTGTTGTTGTTTTTGTTTTGTTTTGTGTGTGAGTGGGTGGACGGTGGCAATAGCTACCGCTTTGGTTGCGACGCGACGGGGTGGGGTGGCCGATGCGATGAATAATTTGATTGTTTATGGGGCGCGTCGCGTGTCGCGTGTTGCGGGGTGCGGCCACGGTGTGACGTGGAATGGAGGCACGTGCGCACAAGTCGTTGTCTGCGAGGGGGGGGGGGGAAGTGCGATCGGTGATGTGCCCTTTGGATGGAGGTGCCGGTTAGTTACGTGACGGGTGGAAACGACACGCGATTGTTGGGAATGTCAGTGTGTAACGACGGCCGTTTGCGGGTCGGTTTGCACGCCATATATGGCGAGGGTGAAATGTGTCTGTAAATGCAGCGTGGAGGCGTGTGAGTGACGTTTAAATGTGAACGCGCATTGAGACACACCACTGTGTATTGCATTGTACGGGCGACACGCACGATGATATGTACCTTTCCCCCGACTCTGATTTCGATAGTCGTGTCTGACCGACTGTGTCTGCTTGTGTGCGTACGACGCACGCACACCGACGTCGTCATTGAAGATGCATGCTCGCGTGTCCAGTGCAGTACAGTAGAGTAAGCGCGACGCTAGAAGACGACGGTCGCTTTGGCGAATGTGCGTACACGTGTTTGTGTGTATGTCGGTGATGTGGTCCGATCCGTCGCCTCTGGGAAACTGTCGATCGGCGCGGTACACCGGACGTCTTGAACACCCGTCATACCGTCATACCGTCATACCGTTGGTACACCGTCGCGCTGAGAACGGTTACCGAAAGGTGAACGAACCTCTGATCGGTCGAATGTCTGGGCAGAACGTGAGGAGAGAATGGTGGAGGAAAGGACAGAGGGGAAAAAACAAATATATATATAGAGAGAGAGAGAGAGAGAGAGAGAGAGAGAAAACGGAAAAAAAACCAAACAAAACGGAGAAACGCAGTGTAGAGCAACGGAACGTTCCCGTGTCGGAGGTGTATTGTAGCCGCACTGAAATGCGCGTAACGGCGCGGCGGCAAGTGTCTGCCGTGGTGAACGTTACCTTTGACGGCTGAATTGTGCGTTGCGTTGCTTTGCTTTCCCGGATGTGTATGTAACGTAACGTTCGTTGAGATGGTTCTGAGGAAGAATGTACGACAGTGCCCGTGCCGTCTATGTTCGTGTGCAAAGCCATTGTGTGTGTGTGTGTGTGTGTGTGTGTTGTTTTGAGAATTGCGTCCGGGAATGGCGGTGGGCGTGCCCTGCATGTGGCCCGGAAGGCTGTTCGTTTCGCGGTAGTGTGTGGACAGGGGAGGGGCACGCGTAACGCTGCTGGCATGGCATGGCATGGCATTCGGGAGATGGGAGGGGGCAAACGAAGAAAACAAGACGCGGAGGCTATAAAGACGGGGAGGGGCGCGGTGTGGGTGGCTTGCGCTGCGCTCGGCTGGCGCGTGCGGCGTTGTTTTTGTGCAAAAGAAGAGAAAACGAATGGGTTGCCGGGAGGGGGCCGTTGTGGTGTAGCCGCAGACGCGGCTGTCAGTGAACGTGGTGAGACCGAGGGATGCGGGAGGGGCGGGGGCGGGGAAGACGCTAGAAGAAGGAGAAAAACGCTGCTGCAACCAACATAAAATGAGGCCCTTTGTAACCTGCCAGCAACAAAACAACAACAAAAAAAAAAAAAGGCGTCTATCAACATTGAATGTAAATGGAAATGGACCCAAGTGTAACCTCCCCGCACAAATAGTCGTAAGTAAGTGAGTGAGTGAGTGAGTGAGTGAGTGAGTGAGTGAATGATGATAAAAATGTGCCAGAATGTTGTTAACGTCCCTAGAAAATGAACGAACGAAGATTGATGAGAAACGCGCGATAATATGATGAATGGAAATAATGAACCATGAACATCTCAACAGACATAATTGAAAACCCGATAAACGTTGTAAGGGCAGCGCTGGCTGACCTTCGGCCCTGTGTATTCTGAAACGCCCCCCTTTGAACAACAATGTATACAAAACTGTGCTTAAACTGACACACAATATTTTGAGCGCAACGCAATCTGACTATCAAAGATCCCTGCAAAAGAATGGCCCTGAGTAACATTAAAGTACACCTGTCGGAAATCACTTACCTCACAAAAATCTTCATTACTCGAACTACTGCAATACAGCGAGCACCACTGCTGCCAGCTAAATAAGAGATTCCAAACTACGGAGGGCACTAACTACCGATAGGGATAGTTAGCAAAGTAAAGATGTTTAATAGAGAACAACAAACAATGTATTTACCCTTAATATCATCACCAGTCATAATATATGTAATTTGAAACGTCCGCCATCTCTGTCCTCACATGCACCAGTGCTGGCGGCTCACCCCTAACTGCGCAACGCTACGCGCTGTTCACATCCAGCTATAGCAGTTCATGACAACAACAATGCAAACTAGCCACAGACTGCACACAGCACAGGCAGTGATTTTCACGCGGAGCGCTACGTGGCATTACCAATATAAAAATCTAAACAAACAGCGTACGTACAAATTAGAATAAAAAGAGCAAAAGATCGTTACGTCAAAAAAAAAAAAAAAAAAAACAAAAAAGACAAAAGAGAAAAAACAAACTGCATCTATATGTGCTCTTAACTGTAGATACCTGTACACAGCGTCGTGCAATGAATGCCGGCTCACATTTAATTTTGATTGTTGGAGGAAATGCGTAGGAAATATTATTTAAATGGAAATGAATGGTTGTACTTTAAAAAAGTTTGTTTGGAAACAAAGTATTATTGGGGCATTTTGTTGTGAAGAAAATAGTTACAATTGACATACAGTATTAGATTTGCGCAATGCAGCTTCATTACCTTACCTGTAATAACAGTATGCATCGTCCCGAACGGAGACCAGAGTCGCGAGAAGAGCACGCCGCCGCCCGCTCAGTACAACCGTCCACTCGCTAATACTGTCGACTGACTACTACCTCTCCCGACCCGCCACATATAGATGACAACTGTTCCTGCCGACCCGCTACGTGCTACTAGTGTCGTGTGGCGCAGACTAGCGACGATAAGAAACGCTCTGGTCAGAGATTGTGTCGTGCCTCGCCATCGCTGGTAATGAGTACATACGTGTTTCAGCGCGCGTACCGGAAGACGCAGTGCGGAGCCAGAGACTGTGTTGTCGAGGCCGTCGACGCAGTGCATGTCGGTCGGTCGAGTGCGTGCGGGAGGGCAGAGAGGCAGCGTCGGCACGGAGATGCACGCACGGGGGCTGCGGCGTGGCGCGTTTGCGGTAGGCGCCTTTGGTGGCAACGGCCGGGACAAGCAGCGGTGTATGGTGTGGTGCGGGCCGGACAGGGGCGGAGGAGGAGGAGGAGGCGGCGCGACGATGGCATTGGGGCGGAAACGGGGACGGGGACGGCGACGGCGGATGTTGAGAGGCGTCACGCGCGGACCGACACAGACGCACAGATAGATAGGTAGGAAGAAGAAGAAGGGGCGGCTGGTGAGTGAGTGCAATTTAGGCGGTAGACACAAGAGGTCGGCACGGCATTTGCGTGATGTGGCGTTGTGACGGGGTGTGCTCGCTTGCCTCGTTTTGTTGATGCGCGCAGGAAGATGTGCAGAGCAGCGGCGGGCGGCTCGGCTCGGTTCGGTTTGGCCCGGCGGGCCGCGCTGTTGTCGCGGACGTGAGCGCCCCCTGGCGGGTGGCCGGAGGCGGCGCGGCGTGTTGGACGTGTGGCTGGCGGCAGTGCACAATTGCGAGTGGCTGGCGGTGTGGCGGTTGGCGCGTCGGGCGGCCGAGAGAGAGGAGAGGTATGTGTTTGCGGGCGCCTTTGCTGCGCGGCGTCGTGCAGGGCGGGCGGGCGGGCGCCTGTCGACTGTGTGTGTGTGTGTGTGTGTGTGTGTGTGGCGAATTGGCGGCGTTGTGCTCCGGCCGAAGGCGTCTGGAGAGGAGAGTTGGTCGTGATGTCATGTCGCGCCGTGTCATGTTTGCGAAACGGCTGCCGAGAGGTGTGGTGGTAGCGAGCCGGTCGGTGTCGGTGCGATGGGAATGTGCGTTTGGCGGTTTCGGTGTGCTTTTTGCGGCGTGAGAGTGGGGCGGGCGGGCAGGCTTGCTGTTGTTGGTTCCTTGTGTCTTGTGTGTAGCTTGATGGCAACGTGGAAGGGCGCCGGTTTCGAGCCGTGCGTGTGGTTGTCGACGTTGACTGGTTGGGGTGTGCCGTTGCACGTGCATGTTTGGGTCGTTGGTGTGGTTTTGGCTGGCTGGCTGGCTGGCTGGCTGTGTGTGTGTACGACGGGAAGGGGGAGGCGGCGGTGGATAGTGCAGTAGTTGTGTCGTTGGCACGGGCGTCGGGTGCGGCTGTGCGTAGTGGCGGAAAGGTGTCGGTTGCGGGAAGCGAGGCCGTCGTTGGCGGTGTCGCGTGCCTTCGTGAATCGAGTGGGGGCGGGGAAAGGAGCAGCGTGCCGCTGCGTCGTGGCCGTTAGCCAGAGGCTGTGCTTTGATAGTTTTGTGGACGGTTCGTGCGAGGCGATTTGTTGCCTGCCCTATGTTTGTTTGTTTGTTGTTTTGGAGACGACGACTGGTTGGTGGCGTGCGCGCGAGCGAAGTGGCGGTGTGCGTTTCCCGTGTCGACTGCCGGCCGGCGACAGGTGCGCCGTCGGTGGGGTGGGTGGCCGGCACAAGTAGGGGCGGCGGCGTCGTTGCGGTGTGTTTGTGTTGTCGGCGACAGCTGTTTGTGCGGTGCGTGTGAATGGTGGTGCAAACGTGTGCTGGCGTTGAGGCTGCGACCGCGGCGTGTTGTTGGTTGATGTTGAACAGCGGCTGTGTGCGGTGGTGGTGTTGCCGCACGTGCATCCGGCCCGGCGCGGAAAGCGCAGTTGCGGCGGCCCTTCGGTGCCAGCCACGTCGCGTGAGCGGCGGGTTGCTCTGGTCGACACGTGGTGCTCTGGTTTGTTGTTTGGTGCCCTTTGGCCGGTGGGTGGTCCGTGTGTCTCGGTATCTGGTCGTGGTCGTGCTGCCCGTTTGTCGGCGTTGTCCTGTGGCTTCGCTTTTGTTTTTGCGGCGTGCCGACGACCCGACGCGACCTTTACACCCAAAGTGTGGCGCCCGAAGGTGAACCAACGTCGTAATCCGACCTGGGCGCTTAAGCTCTAAGCCTAAGCTGAGCGAACCGAACCTGTAGCGTTGCGTAGCGTGAGGTGCGGTGAGGTCAGCCTCAGCGCCAAGTAAGCCAAGCTGTCCGGCCGTGAGGTGGGTGGGTAGGTAGGTGCGGCTGCTGCGGCCACCTGACGCCCGACGTGTGTTTGAATGCTTAACCTAAGTTTGAGGCTTAACCTAACCCAAGTGGCCTTAACCTAACCTAACCTAACCTAACCTCTGACGCCCGACGTGTGTTTGAATGCTTAACCTAAGTTTGACGCTTAACCTAACACCGACCCTTAACCTAACCGAGGTGCCCCTAACCTAACCTTAATGTAACGTAACCTAACCTAACCTCTGACGCCTGACGTGTGTTTTGAATGCTTAACCTAACCCAAGTGCCCTTAACCTAACCCACGTCCACCGAACCTAACCGAGACGTGTGAACCTAATGTCTAACTCGTAACGCGTGATGTTGGCTGTCGTGTGTGCTGACGGCAGATTGGGTTGGTCTGTAGTTGCGGATTTCGGGTTTGCCTCGGGCGAGGGGTTGGCTCGTAAGCGGCGAGGGGCGCTCCGGCGGAGCATGTTGCTTTGCAGGCGGCGCCCGTTTTTGCGGCGGGCACAATTGAAATTGTTGGGAAACGAACGAAAGGGCTGTGAATGTTGGCGGGCGAGAGGAGGAGGACGTGGCCCGACGGCTGCGGGCCGATCGGGAAACGGTGGGAGGGCGATGGGGCGGCGGAGGTGCGTTTGCACGGCCGTCATCGCCGCACGCCTCCGCTTGTGTGGCTGTGGCGCCGGCCGCGCTGGCCGGGCTGCCGCGGCGACGGTGCGGGGCTTTTGCCGAAGGTTTGGCCATTGTGGCCGGTCGCCGGCTGGGGCTGTGGGGGCGGCATTTGGGCGTGGGCGGCGATTCTCGGCGGGCCGACCCAGGCTGTAGCGCGCGGTGGCTGCAGTTTGGCCGTGGTTTGCGGCGCTGCCGTGGCGACTGGTTGGCGACTGTGGTGTGGCTGTGTGTAGCCCCATCCTCGGTGGTTTGAAAGGCGCGGGTGGTTGTGGCGCAGGTGTGGGGCTGCTCCGCACAGGCTGTCGGACGTTGGGCGGTAGCAAGCGCGGGAGGCGCGGCGCGGCGGCGCGCAGAGTGGCGGCCGCTCTCTCGGCCGTCCGCGCCCGCCCGCGACACTGGCTGGGCCTGTGCGTCGAGGCGGCGCAAAATGGAGTCCCCGCTCCGCACGCATCGACGAGAAATGGCGGACAGACTCCACCTACCGCAGCCCAGACGGCAGCTGGCCCATCTGCAGGACAAAGCGCCGTTGCCCCGCCCACAGCGCTGCCGCGCAGGCAGGTAGTCCCGGCCGCTGCACCCCTGCAGCGCCAGGCTCCCCTCCCTGCAGCGAGCCAGCGCGTCGCGGACCAACCAGCGCGAGCCTTCCCGGCCCCGCCGGCACGCGCAGCGGACCAACCACCGGCAGCCGCGCCTAACCTCGGGAGCCCCAAGGACTTCCCGGAGCCAAGATGGCGGCGTCCCACGGCGCCCCGCCATACTGTCGGCGCCCGACAAGATGGTGGACAAACGGAGACCAACGCGATCGACGCGCGCCATGTTGTCGGCGGCAACGCTGCCAACGAAGCCCGCGTGGAACGGATGCTGAGCTGCATGGAAACAATGATGCAGCAGATGACGGAGCTCCTGGCCGTGGTGCAGAAAGTTGCATCCGCCATCCACCCATGCAGCCATCATGCCTGAAGCTCTAAGGAGTTTAACAGCCTGTGTCTTCAACGCCGAGGGACTCTTGAAGCAAGCAGGCGAATTCCGGCAGCTTATACGGGACGAAAACGTCGACATATGTCTCGTCACCGAAACGTGGCTTAAGCCTGGCGTCCGAGTCGGCGTAGCGAACTACGAATGCTACAGGGACGACAGGCCAACACATGGAGGCGGCACAGCAGTATATGTCCGGAGGACGCTACGTCACCACCGCGTCCAAATACCGGAACTGGCAAAGACGGAAGCGACTGCCGTATCAGTGGAGACGGCACACGGCGCCATAACGTTCGTCGCTGTCTACAGACCGCCTAGAGGAGCTCTCCTACCAGGAGACTATAACAAGTTGCTGGCTCTCCCCGGAAAAATCATACTGGGGGGAGACTTCAACGCGAAGCATGCGGTCTGGAACAGCAGGACGACCAACACCAGCGGGCGGCGCTTACTCCATGTCGCAGAACGCCACGAAGCTGTCGTCATCGGTCCTCACGAACCGACAATATATCCACGAAACCGGGGCCACCCAGATATCCTGGATATCATGATCATCAAGGGCGCTCGCCTGCACGTCACGGCCGGTACGCGGCCAAAGATGTCCTCCGACCACGTACCGGTCATATTTGACCTCGACGCCGACGCTCTCCCAAGACAGCGGAGAGGTCTCGACATCCGAGACATCAGCTGGGACGAGTTCCGCAACGCCGTCGCCGATTCCCTCGAGACCACACCGGACGCGGCGGAACACGGAGCAGACGCAGCACTTCAACACATCAGGCAGTCGATAGTTGACGCCGCGACAGCGGCCACGCCTGTCAGAGACGACGCCAACATCGACTGCCGGCCACACCCTCTGCCACGACACATCCGGGAGGCTATAGTGCAAAAGAACCGCCTACAGCGCGAGTGGCAGAGGACAAGAAACCGTGCCACAAAGCGAGAGCTAAATAGATTGTGCCGTCATATCAAGGCTGACGTAGACACGCACCGCAATCAGGAGTGGGCGCGCAAGGTGGCACAACTAAACGTGGAAGACGGCTCGGCTTGGAAAGCCATAAAAGGCTACCTACGACGTATGCAACGAATTCCGCCGCTGCAAGTGGGAGCTGAATTCGTAAGCGAGCCGAACGCGAAGGCAGAAGCCCTAGCGGACGCGTTCGCCGCGAATTTCACTCCGGTCAACGACCCGATAGACGCCGCCCACATCCAGATGGTAGAAGAACGCCTCCCCGTCTTCCTCGATGCGGAGTATGACGAGGTAGAAGACGCCATTCCGCCGATATCAGCCGACGAAGTCAAGCTGCAACTTCGTCACCTAAATGCCAAAAAAGCAGGTGGACCAGATGACGTAACGAACTTAATGCTGAAGCAGCTACCAGACACGGCAGCCGACGTCCTCGCCTCAACCTTCAATCAGGTGCTGCTCAGCAAACAGTTCCCATCGTGCTGGAAGCATGCTGAAATAGTAGCCCTCCCCAAGCCTGGGAAGGACATCCGAAGGGCGAAAAACTACAGGCCAATCAGCCTGCTTCCGGCACTCTCGAAAATATTCGAACGCCTGTATCTGGTCCGCCTGCGGGCGATCATCGAGGCAGAACAACTCCTGCCAAACGAACAGTTTGGCTTCAGGAGTCAGCACGCCACGACCCACCAGCTGCTGCGCCTAACAGAGGAGGCGTTCGGTGCCATCGACCGACGCGAGTATTTCGGCGCTCTCCTGCTCGACGTGTCGCGTGCCTTCGACTCCGTGTGGCATCGGGGCCTCCTGTTCAAACTATTTGACCTGGGCGTCCCGGTGTCGCACGTGAAGCTCTTACAGAGCTACCTCGAGGGCAGAACGTTCCACGTCAGAGCAGACAGTGGAATCTCCACGGAGCGTCGTATACTCGCGGGTGTACCTCAAGGCTCGGTCGTTGGGCCGACGCTCTACTCTTTGTACACGGCCGACCCACCGCGCACAGACCACGTCAACCTGGCGCTGTATGCGGACGACACGGCCGTGTACAGCCGCAGCAGATGCGTCGAGGCGTTGCAGCGGAAACTACAGACGGCCACCGATGCCCTCACTGACTGGGCGAAAAAATGGCGCCTGGCCTACAACGGGGAGAAGTCCCAGGCTATCATCATTGCGACGAGACACGTCAAGGACGACGCGCCCACAGTCTCGGTCCGAGGCGTCCCGGTCCCGTGGAGCGGTACGGCGAAGTACCTGGGCGTCACGTTGGACCGACACCTCACATGGAGGCCACACGTGGAGGGCATCAGGGGCAAAGCACTGGGTAGACTAAGACTCCTCTACCCACTGCTAAACCCCACTACGACGCTGCCTACCTGCGTCGGCCTCACACTATATAAGGCCGTAATTCGACCTCTCCTCGAATACGCGGCGGTAGTGTGGGGCAACACGGCGCAAACGAACCTGGAGCGGCTGCAAAAACTGCAGAACAGGGCTCTCAGGTTAGCTCTTCACCTCCCAAGGGACTTCCCGACGGAGGACACACACGTGGTCGCAGACATCGTACCGCTACGCAGGCGGTTCGAAGAAGCGGCCACAAACTTCTACATCAAAGCGGGTACATCCAGCAACCCGCTTATAAGGAACCTGGGACAACGTCCACACTGGCGACGCACACTCCGCTGGCCGGACCTGCTGAGACGGCCAGCAGACGATGCCGCCCAGCCAGATTAACAGACATTGCTACGTGACAAGTAGCACATAGCCACACCTGCTGCGGAAAAAAAAAAAAAAAAAAAAAAAAAAAAAAAAAAAAAAAAAAAAAAAAAAAAAAAAAAAAAAAAAAAAAGAACACGCAGCAAGCATCACTAACCAAATGCCCACGAAGCAGGGCAGCACAGACACCCACAAGCTTATAACTAAGAAGATCCTGATAGGACAATGATGTCTCACTTGATGAAGGAAGGGTAGAGTCATTCTACCAGAACTTCACCCACACAACAGTAGTGTCAACCTAGAGGACACTACACCATGATGCGAGCGTCGAGGCGGCTATTCCTCTGCTGTGCGCTCCGCTCGCTGCGTGTCTCCTCTCGCTCTCGCTGCTCGCTGTGTGTTAACGCGCGTCGTCGAAATGGCAGATCAGGCGGCTACGAACGAGACTGCTGCGGCACCCGCCGCCACCGGCACTACGAAGAAGGCAAAGTCTGCGTCGTCTGCGAAGAAGCCGCGCGCCAAGCCTGCGCACCCGCGCACCTCTGAGATGGTGACGGCCGCCATCAAGAGTCTGAAGGAGCGCGGCGGATCGTCGCTGCAGGCGATCAAGAAGTACATTGCCGCGCACTACAAGCTGGACGCGGAGAAGCTGGCGCCGTTTATCAAGAAGTACCTCAAGTCGGCCGTGGTGGCGGGCGAGCTGGTGCAGACGAAGGGGAAGGGCGCGTCCGGCTCTTTCAAGCTTGCCGGCGCCGGCGGCGGGGCGGCTGAGGGCGGCAAGGCTCGTGCTGGCGGTGCCAAGAAGAAGCGCGCCGCTCCGGCCAGCAAGGAGAAGAAGGGCGCCCGTGCGGCCGGCGCAAAGAAGGCTGGTGGCGTGAAGGCGGCGACTGGTCGGAAGGCGGGCGCCGCCAAGAAGGCGTCTGCGGCGTCGGCCGCTCCCGCCGGTGCGAAGAAGGCGGCTGCTGCCAAGCCGGCCAAGGCCAAGTCGCCGTCGAAGGCGAAGAAGGCCGCCAAGGTTCCGACGAAGAAGCCGAAGGCGCCGCGCCCGAAGAAGGCGACGACGCCGTCTAAGGCGAAGGCTTCGCCCAAGAAGAAGAAGTAGAGAGGAATGGGAAAGGAAGGGTTGGCGGTTGACTCCGTCGTCCGCACCCCCCGTCCCCGTCGTCTAGTGGCGCGCAACAGACGCGCGGCCCAAAACGGCCCTTCTCAGGGCCATCAAAGCACGTCGGGAAGGTTTTGATTGTCGTGTTTGTGTTGCGGTGTGGTTGTGTCGTCTGGCGTTTCTGTATGCCCGTGTGTGGATACTGTTTGCGTGCCGTGGTGGTTGGATTGCGGGGGGGGGGTCGGTGGCGGGTGCGGGCGGCGGTAGCGGTTTTGTCGTTGCGGTTGATTGTCGCCGTTTTTTTTTTTTGGTCGCGGCCGGCCGACGGTTGGTTTTGTGTCATGTTGTTTGAATACTTTGGTTGGCCTGCCTGCCGTCTTCTCGGATGTGTCTTGTCTTGTGTGTGTGTTCTTGCAACGGGGGCGGGGGACGTTGAGATGTGGAAAGGGTCGGTGGCGTTGGACGTGCCTGGCTTTTTGTTTCGTTTTCTTTTCGAAACGAAGCGGCGGCCGGCCGTGTGGTTGACGGCGTCGGCCGATGGGTATTGTGCGCTTTGAGCGCCGCGCCGGGGAGGCATGATGTTGATTGTTGCGCGCGCCAGCAAGCTGGCAGGGGAGAGCGGCTGTGGCGGACGGACGGGAAGTGGAAGTGGTGTTTTGTCTTTGGTTCTGTGGTTGTGGGGCGAGAGGCGACCGACAAAGTTTGCTCGCGACGGAGTGATGTTAGTGGCCCTTAAAAGGGCCGTTTTGTTTGTTGCGTGCGTGGGCGGTGCCCAGCGGCTGGCGCGGTGTTTAGGCGCGCTCGCCGCGGATGCGGCGCGCGAGCTGGATGTCCTTGGGCATGATGGTGACGCGCTTGGCGTGGATTGCGCACAGGTTGGTGTCTTCGAAGAGGCCGACGAGGTAGGCCTCGCTGGCCTCCTGCAGGGCCATGACCGCGGAGCTCTGGAAGCGCAGGTCGGTCTTGAAGTCCTGGGCGATCTCGCGCACTAGGCGCTGGAATGGCAGCTTGCGGATGAGCAGCTCTGTGCTCTTCTGGTAGCGCCTGATTTCTCGCAGGGCGACGGTGCCCGGCCTGTAGCGGTGGGGCTTCTTGACGCCGCCGGTGGCGGGCGCGCTCTTCCTCGCCGCCTTGGTGGCGAGCTGTTTGCGCGGCGCCTTTCCGCCGGTGGACTTGCGGGCCGTTTGCTTTGTGCGGGCCATAGCGGTAGCGGTTAGCGGAGCGGCGTGGAGGCGAGCGAGGTGCTGCGTCGGGTGCTGCCTTGACGACACGGGCGCGCGCCAGCCACCGTGGTGCGCTTATATGCCCTCGGTTGCGCGTGGTGGGGGGAGGGCGGGCCAGAGTCTATATAGGGGGGCTGGCGCGTGCGCCGGGCGCAGACCGTAGCCGACTCGCTAGCGCCGGGTGAGGAGCCAGCCGCTGCAGCAGACGCTTTGCTTGCCTTGAGCTTTTTGAGGATTTAGAAGAGATGACTGGCCGCGGCAAGGGAGGAAAGGGGCTCGGCAAGGGTGGCGCCAAGCGGCACCGCAAGGTGTTGCGCGACAACATCCAGGGCATCACGAAGCCCGCGATCCGCCGCCTGGCTCGCAGGGGCGGCGTGAAGCGCATCTCTGGTCTGATCTACGAGGAGACCCGCGGAGTGCTGAAGGTGTTCCTGGAGAACGTGATCCGCGACGCGGTGACGTACACTGAGCACGCCAAGCGCAAGACTGTGACGGCCATGGACGTGGTGTACGCCCTGAAGAGGCAGGGGCGCACCCTGTACGGTTTCGGCGGTTAGGCGCGTCGCAGCCGGTGTGCTGTGCCGCGTTGGCCTTCCCGCGGCCGTGGGAGAGACGAAAACGGCCCTTTTCAGGGCCACCACACTGTTCGGAAATTGAAAAGTGCGAAAGAGTCTGTGTTGTTGCTGCGTGTGTTGCCTGCCTGCCTTGTTTCTTTCATTCTTCATTTCGTTTGCGTTTGACTGACGTGACGTGACTGGGAGAAAGGAAAGGAAGCGGGTCTTGTGGCTGTGTGTGTGTGTGTGTGTGTGTGTGTGTGTGTGTGTGTGTGTGCGTGCGCGCGCGCGCGAGAGAGGGCGTTGTGTGTTTGTTTTGTTTATCGATCGATGGAGACGCCGGGCTGTGTGTTGTTGTTGTTGTTGTTGTTGTTGTTGTGCGAGAGGCGGTGAATATTTGCGTGGTTTTGGCTGTGTGTTTGCGGCGGCGTTGGAGTTGCCGAGGCAAGGCGTGCCCATAGGCGGCCGGATCAGCTGTTTCGTTTGTATGGGGCGCGCGGGAGTGGAGGGCGGTGTGTCGACACGCTCGTTTAACAGTTGGTGATTATTGCTGTCGTTGTCGTTTGGAAGGCGACTGTGCGTGCGTGGAGGTGCTTGAGGCAAACGAAAAACAAAAGAGAAACGTGTGTGTGGCCACACGGGCTGTGGACGACAAGATGGCGGCGGCTCTTCTTGTTGTTCTTCTCTCTTTCCTTTAGTCCTCTACCGTTAGAGGGGGAGTTGGTGGAGGTTATTGTCGCCTGTGGACATTTGCTCCTCTTTTCTGTGTGTTGTTCTTATCTTTGGTAGTGTGCTTTTTCGGACGTTGCTGTTTGTTGAGAGTGATTATGTGTTCTGTTTGTGCTACTGCTGGAGTAGCGACTCGGGTCTTGCACATCTGTCCCTGTGGTGTTCATATTGCCCAAGGGTCAAGACGTAATAGTCATTTTCTGAATTCCGCGCGGTGGCGTAGAACGCTTGTGCCAGGGCGCGGAATCGTGTTGTGGGTGGTTGTAGGCAGGTCTGCCGCGGGGACGTGTAAGGCCCGTCGTAGAGCGCTCTGCTTTGGACCCTTCTGTAGGCGATGCATCGTCGACCTGGCTGCATAGCCCCTATAGAGGGCGCGCATATTTCCAGTATCGCTACCCCTGTTGCGGGGTCGAGGGAACAGGGGTACAGGATCTGCATCCTGGCGTGAGCGTTTGTGCCAAGTTGCCCTATGTGACACTTCGATGTCAGGCGTGACACCGAGGTACCTCGCAGAATATCTGCCCCTGCAATCGTAGCAGTTGGTATGGTCTTCTTGCCGGCGGCGGCTGTGGAAGTGAAGTTAAGTTAAAGTAAAGTAAAGTAAAGCAAAGCGCGGCGAGGACGACTGAAATTTTGCTTTGGACGTAGGTTTGTGTGGTGGCCCTGAAAAGGGCCGATTGTTGTGAGCCGAGCCGGGCCGGCAAAGCGCGTTGCGTGCAGGGGAGCACGCAGCGCTGCTGGGCGGCGGGTCCGCGTGCCGATTGCCTGGCCTCTCTGTTTAGGCCTTCTTCTCGGTCTTCTTTGGCAGCAGGACGGCCTGGATGTTGGGCAGGACACCACCCTGTGCGATGGTGACGCCCGACAGGAGCTTGTTGAGCTCCTCGTCGTTGCGGATGGCAAGCTGCAGGTGGCGCGGGATGATGCGCGTCTTCTTGTTGTCGCGGGCCGCGTTTCCGGCCAGCTCGAGCACCTCAGCCGCGAGGTACTCCATGACGGCGGCGAGGTAGACGGGCGCCCCGGCGCCGACGCGCTCGGCGTAGTTTCCCTTGCGCAGGAGGCGGTGGATTCTGCCGACCGGGAACTGGAGCCCGGCCCTGCTTGAGCGGGACTTTGACTTGCCCTTGACTTTGCCTCCCTTTCCGCGTCCGGACATGGCGATGCGCTGTGGTGTAAAAAAACGAGACGAGACGAAGGACGGTGCGAGCCGCAGCGAGTCGAGCAGCGGAGTGGCGGCGCCGCCAGGGGTGGGGGTCCTTTATGCTCTCGGGTGCGGCGGCCGGTTGCGCTCGCGGCCCATTGGTCGGCGGCCGCAACGGGGCGAGCTGGTAAAGGTGCGGCGGCGGGGCGCGCTGGGTGCCACTGTGTGGGGAGACGCTGACTAGAGCGGAGCGCTTGCTGCTGGTGTTGCTGCCGTACGTTCTTGTTTGTTTGCGATGCCGCCCAAGACTAGCGGGAAGGCCGCCAAGAAGGCTGGCAAGGCGCAGAAGAACATTTCGAAGGGCGACAAGAAGAAGAAGCGCAAGAGGAAGGAGAGCTATGCCATCTACATCTACAAGGTGCTGAAGCAGGTGCACCCTGACACGGGCATCTCGTCGAAGGCGATGAGCATCATGAACAGCTTCGTGAACGACATTTTCGAGCGCATCGCGGCCGAGGCGTCTCGCCTGGCGCACTACAACAAGCGCTCGACCATCACGTCCCGCGAGATCCAGACCGCTGTGCGGCTGTTGCTGCCTGGCGAGCTGGCCAAGCACGCCGTGAGCGAGGGCACGAAGGCGGTGACCAAGTACACGAGCTCCAAGTAAGGAGGTGGCTCTGGAATGGAAGGAGATCCTCCGTTGCGAGAGCGGCAAAACGGCCCTTTTCAGGGCCACCAAATGGCCTTTGCGGGAAGGGCGGAATTGTTGTTGTTGTTGTTTTTGTTTTGTTTTGTGTGTGAGTGGGTGGACGGTGGCAATAGCTACCGCTTTGGTTGCGACGCGACGGGGTGGGGTGGCCGATGCGATGAATAATTTGATTGTTTATGGGGCGCGTCGCGTGTCGCGTGTTGCGGGGTGCGGCCACGGTGTGACGTGGAATGGAGGCACGTGCGCACAAGTCGTTGTCTGCGAGGGGGGGGGGGGAAGTGCGATCGGTGATGTGCCCTTTGGATGGAGGTGCCGGTTAGTTACGTGACGGGTGGAAACGACACGCGATTGTTGGGAATGTCAGTGTGTAACGACGGCCGTTTGCGGGTCGGTTTGCACGCCATATATGGCGAGGGTGAAATGTGTCTGTAAATGCAGCGTGGAGGCGTGTGAGTGACGTTTAAATGTGAACGCGCATTGAGACACACCACTGTGTATTGCATTGTACGGGCGACACGCACGATGATATGTACCTTTCCCCCGACTCTGATTTCGATAGTCGTGTCTGACCGACTGTGTCTGCTTGTGTGCGTACGACGCACGCACACCGACGTCGTCATTGAAGATGCATGCTCGCGTGTCCAGTGCAGTACAGTAGAGTAAGCGCGACGCTAGAAGACGACGGTCGCTTTGGCGAATGTGCGTACACGTGTTTGTGTGTATGTCGGTGATGTGGTCCGATCCGTCGCCTCTGGGAAACTGTCGATCGGCGCGGTACACCGGACGTCTTGAACACCCGTCATACCGTCATACCGTCATACCGTTGGTACACCGTCGCGCTGAGAACGGTTACCGAAAGGTGAACGAACCTCTGATCGGTCGAATGTCTGGGCAGAACGTGAGGAGAGAATGGTGGAGGAAAGGACAGAGGGGAAAAAACAAATATATATATAGAGAGAGAGAGAGAGAGAGAGAGAGAGAGAAAACGGAAAAAAAACCAAACAAAACGGAGAAACGCAGTGTAGAGCAACGGAACGTTCCCGTGTCGGAGGTGTATTGTAGCCGCACTGAAATGCGCGTAACGGCGCGGCGGCAAGTGTCTGCCGTGGTGAACGTTACCTTTGACGGCTGAATTGTGCGTTGCGTTGCTTTGCTTTCCCGGATGTGTATGTAACGTAACGTTCGTTGAGATGGTTCTGAGGAAGAATGTACGACAGTGCCCGTGCCGTCTATGTTCGTGTGCAAAGCCATTGTGTGTGTGTGTGTGTGTGTGTGTGTTGTTTTGAGAATTGCGTCCGGGAATGGCGGTGGGCGTGCCCTGCATGTGGCCCGGAAGGCTGTTCGTTTCGCGGTAGTGTGTGGACAGGGGAGGGGCACGCGTAACGCTGCTGGCATGGCATGGCATGGCATTCGGGAGATGGGAGGGGGCAAACGAAGAAAACAAGACGCGGAGGCTATAAAGACGGGGAGGGGCGCGGTGTGGGTGGCTTGCGCTGCGCTCGGCTGGCGCGTGCGGCGTTGTTTTTGTGCAAAAGAAGAGAAAACGAATGGGTTGCCGGGAGGGGGCCGTTGTGGTGTAGCCGCAGACGCGGCTGTCAGTGAACGTGGTGAGACCGAGGGATGCGGGAGGGGCGGGGGCGGGGAAGACGCTAGAAGAAGGAGAAAAACGCTGCTGCAACCAACATAAAATGAGGCCCTTTGTAACCTGCCAGCAACAAAACAACAACAAAAAAAAAAAAAAGGCGTCTATCAACATTGAATGTAAATGGAAATGGACCCAAGTGTAACCTCCCCGCACAAATAGTCGTAAGTAAGTGAGTGAGTGAGTGAGTGAGTGAGTGAGTGAGTGAATGATGATAAAAATGTGCCAGAATGTTGTTAACGTCCCTAGAAAATGAACGAACGAAGATTGATGAGAAACGCGCGATAATATGATGAATGGAAATAATGAACCATGAACATCTCAACAGACATAATTGAAAACCCGATAAACGTTGTAAGGGCAGCGCTGGCTGACCTTCGGCCCTGTGTATTCTGAAACGCCCCCCTTTGAACAACAATGTATACAAAACTGTGCTTAAACTGACACACAATATTTTGAGCGCAACGCAATCTGACTATCAAAGATCCCTGCAAAAGAATGGCCCTGAGTAACATTAAAGTACACCTGTCGGAAATCACTTACCTCACAAAAATCTTCATTACTCGAACTACTGCAATACAGCGAGCACCACTGCTGCCAGCTAAATAAGAGATTCCAAACTACGGAGGGCACTAACTACCGATAGGGATAGTTAGCAAAGTAAAGATGTTTAATAGAGAACAACAAACAATGTATTTACCCTTAATATCATCACCAGTCATAATATATGTAATTTGAAACGTCCGCCATCTCTGTCCTCACATGCACCAGTGCTGGCGGCTCACCCCTAACTGCGCAACGCTACGCGCTGTTCACATCCAGCTATAGCAGTTCATGACAACAACAATGCAAACTAGCCACAGACTGCACACAGCACAGGCAGTGATTTTCACGCGGAGCGCTACGTGGCATTACCAATATAAAAATCTAAACAAACAGCGTACGTACAAATTAGAATAAAAAGAGCAAAAGATCGTTACGTCAAAAAAAAAAAAAAAAAAAACAAAAAAGACAAAAGAGAAAAAACAAACTGCATCTATATGTGCTCTTAACTGTAGATACCTGTACACAGCGTCGTGCAATGAATGCCGGCTCACATTTAATTTTGATTGTTGGAGGAAATGCGTAGGAAATATTATTTAAATGGAAATGAATGGTTGTACTTTAAAAAAGTTTGTTTGGAAACAAAGTATTATTGGGGCATTTTGTTGTGAAGAAAATAGTTACAATTGACATACAGTATTAGATTTGCGCAATGCAGCTTCATTACCTTACCTGTAATAACAGTATGCATCGTCCCGAACGGAGACCAGAGTCGCGAGAAGAGCACGCCGCCGCCCGCTCAGTACAACCGTCCACTCGCTAATACTGTCGACTGACTACTACCTCTCCCGACCCGCCACATATAGATGACAACTGTTCCTGCCGACCCGCTACGTGCTACTAGTGTCGTGTGGCGCAGACTAGCGACGATAAGAAACGCTCTGGTCAGAGATTGTGTCGTGCCTCGCCATCGCTGGTAATGAGTACATACGTGTTTCAGCGCGCGTACCGGAAGACGCAGTGCGGAGCCAGAGACTGTGTTGTCGAGGCCGTCGACGCAGTGCATGTCGGTCGGTCGAGTGCGTGCGGGAGGGCAGAGAGGCAGCGTCGGCACGGAGATGCACGCACGGGGGCTGCGGCGTGGCGCGTTTGCGGTAGGCGCCTTTGGTGGCAACGGCCGGGACAAGCAGCGGTGTATGGTGTGGTGCGGGCCGGACAGGGGCGGAGGAGGAGGAGGAGGCGGCGCGACGATGGCATTGGGGCGGAAACGGGGACGGGGACGGCGACGGCGGATGTTGAGAGGCGTCACGCGCGGACCGACACAGACGCACAGATAGATAGGTAGGAAGAAGAAGAAGGGGCGGCTGGTGAGTGAGTGCAATTTAGGCGGTAGACACAAGAGGTCGGCACGGCATTTGCGTGATGTGGCGTTGTGACGGGGTGTGCTCGCTTGCCTCGTTTTGTTGATGCGCGCAGGAAGATGTGCAGAGCAGCGGCGGGCGGCTCGGCTCGGTTCGGTTTGGCCCGGCGGGCCGCGCTGTTGTCGCGGACGTGAGCGCCCCCTGGCGGGTGGCCGGAGGCGGCGCGGCGTGTTGGACGTGTGGCTGGCGGCAGTGCACAATTGCGAGTGGCTGGCGGTGTGGCGGTTGGCGCGTCGGGCGGCCGAGAGAGAGGAGAGGTATGTGTTTGCGGGCGCCTTTGCTGCGCGGCGTCGTGCAGGGCGGGCGGGCGGGCGCCTGTCGACTGTGTGTGTGTGTGTGTGTGTGTGTGTGTGCGAATTGGCGGCGTTGTGCTCCGGCCGAAGGCGTCTGGAGAGGAGAGTTGGTCGTGATGTCATGTCGCGCCGTGTCATGTTTGCGAAACGGCTGCCGAGAGGTGTGGTGGTAGCGAGCCGGTCGGTGTCGGTGCGATGGGAATGTGCGTTTGGCGGTTTCGGTGTGCTTTTTGCGGCGTGAGAGTGGGGCGGGCGGGCAGGCTTGCTGTTGTTGGTTCCTTGTGTCTTGTGTGTAGCTTGATGGCAACGTGGAAGGGCGCCGGTTTCGAGCCGTGCGTGTGGTTGTCGACGTTGACTGGTTGGGGTGTGCCGTTGCACGTGCATGTTTGGGTCGTTGGTGTGGTTTTGGCTGGCTGGCTGGCTGGCTGGCTGTGTGTGTGTACGACGGGAAGGGGGAGGCGGCGGTGGATAGTGCAGTAGTTGTGTCGTTGGCACGGGCGTCGGGTGCGGCTGTGCGTAGTGGCGGAAAGGTGTCGGTTGCGGGAAGCGAGGCCGTCGTTGGCGGTGTCGCGTGCCTTCGTGAATCGAGTGGGGGCGGGGAAAGGAGCAGCGTGCCGCTGCGTCGTGGCCGTTAGCCAGAGGCTGTGCTTGTGATAGTTTTGTGGACGGTTCGTGCGAGGCGATTTGTTGCCTGCCCTATGTTTGTTTGTTTGTTGTTTTGGAGACGACGACTGGTTGGTGGCGTGCGCGCGAGCGAAGTGGCGGTGTGCGTTTCCCGTGTCGACTGCCGGCCGGCGACAGGTGCGCCGTCGGTGGGGTGGGTGGCCGGCACAAGTAGGGGCGGCGGCGTCGTTGCGGTGTGTTTGTGTTGTCGGCGACAGCTGTTTGTGCGGTGCGTGTGAATGGTGGTGCAAACGTGTGCTGGCGTTGAGGCTGCGACCGCGGCGTGTTGTTGGTTGATGTTGAACAGCGGCTGTGTGCGGTGGTGGTGTTGCCGCACGTGCATCCGGCCCGGCGCGGAAAGCGCAGTTGCGGCGGCCCTTCGGTGCCAGCCACGTCGCGTGAGCGGCGGGTTGCTCTGGTCGACACGTGGTGCTCTGGTTTGTTGTTTGGTGCCCTTTGGCCGGTGGGTGGTCCGTGTGTCTCGGTATCTGGTCGTGGTCGTGCTGCCCGTTTGTCGGCGTTGTCCTGTGGCTTCGCTTTTGTTTTTGCGGCGTGCCGACGACCCGACGCGACCTTTACACCCAAAGTGTGGCGCCCGAAGGTGAACCAACGTCGTAATCCGACCTGGGCGCTTAAGCTCTAAGCCTAAGCTGAGCGAACCGAACCTGTAGCGTTGCGTAGCGTGAGGTGCGGTGAGGTCAGCCTCAGCGCCAAGTAAGCCAAGCTGTCCGGCCGTGAGGTGGGTGGGTAGGTAGGTGCGGCTGCTGCGGCCACCTGACGCCCGACGTGTGTTTGAATGCTTAACCTAAGTTTGAGGCTTAACCTAACCCAAGTGGCCTTAACCTAACCTAACCTAACCTAACCTCTGACGCCCGACGTGTGTTTGAATGCTTAACCTAAGTTTGACGCTTAACCTAACACCGACCCTTAACCTAACCGAGGTGCCCCTAACCTGGTGCCCCTAACCTAACCTTAATGTAACGTAACCTAACCTAACCTCTGACGCCTGACGTGTGTTTTGAATGCTTAACCTAACCCAAGTGCCCTTAACCTAACCCACGTCCACCGAACCTAACCGAGACGTGTGAACCTAATGTCTAACTCGTAACGCGTGATGTTGGCTGTCGTGTGTGCTGACGGCAGATTGGGTTGGTCTGTAGTTGCGGATTTCGGGTTTGCCTCGGGCGAGGGGTTGGCTCGTAAGCGGCGAGGGGCGCTCCGGCGGAGCATGTTGCTTTGCAGGCGGCGCCCGTTTTTGCGGCGGGCACAATTGAAATTGTTGGGAAACGAACGAAAGGGCTGTGAATGTTGGCGGGCGAGAGGAGGAGGACGTGGCCCGACGGCTGCGGGCCGATCGGGAAACGGTGGGAGGGCGATGGGGCGGCGGAGGTGCGTTTGCACGGCCGTCATCGCCGCACGCCTCCGCTTGTGTGGCTGTGGCGCCGGCCGCGCTGGCCGGGCTGCCGCGGCGACGGTGCGGGGCTTTTGCCGAAGGTTTGGCCATTGTGGCCGGTCGCCGGCTGGGGCTGTGGGGGCGGCATTTGGGCGTGGGCGGCGATTCTCGGCGGGCCGACCCAGGCTGTAGCGCGCGGTGGCTGCAGTTTGGCCGTGGTTTGCGGCGCTGCCGTGGCGACTGGTTGGCGACTGTGGTGTGGCTGTGTGTAGCCCCATCCTCGGTGGTTTGAAAGGCGCGGGTGGTTGTGGCGCAGGTGTGGGGCTGCTCCGCACAGGCTGTCGGACGTTGGGCGGTAGCAAGCGCGGGAGGCGCGGCGCGGCGGCGCGCAGAGTGGCGGCCGCTCTCTCGGCCGTCCGCGCCCGCCCGCGACACTGGCTGGGCCTGTGCGTCGAGGCGGCTATTCCTCTGCTGTGCGCTCCGCTCGCTGCGTGTCTCCTCTCGCTCTCGCTGCTCGCTGTGTGTTAACGCGCGTCGTCGAAATGGCAGATCAGGCGGCTACGAACGAGACTGCTGCGGCACCCGCCGCCACCGGCACTACGAAGAAGGCAAAGTCTGCGTCGTCTGCGAAGAAGCCGCGCGCCAAGCCTGCGCACCCGCGCACCTCTGAGATGGTGACGGCCGCCATCAAGAGTCTGAAGGAGCGCGGCGGATCGTCGCTGCAGGCGATCAAGAAGTACATTGCCGCGCACTACAAGCTGGACGCGGAGAAGCTGGCGCCGTTTATCAAGAAGTACCTCAAGTCGGCCGTGGTGGCGGGCGAGCTGGTGCAGACGAAGGGGAAGGGCGCGTCCGGCTCTTTCAAGCTTGCCGGCGCCGGCGGCGGGGCGGCTGAGGGCGGCAAGGCTCGTGCTGGCGGTGCCAAGAAGAAGCGCGCCGCTCCGGCCAGCAAGGAGAAGAAGGGCGCCCGTGCGGCCGGCGCAAAGAAGGCTGGTGGCGTGAAGGCGGCGACTGGTCGGAAGGCGGGCGCCGCCAAGAAGGCGTCTGCGGCGTCGGCCGCTCCCGCCGGTGCGAAGAAGGCGGCTGCTGCCAAGCCGGCCAAGGCCAAGTCGCCGTCGAAGGCGAAGAAGGCCGCCAAGGTTCCGACGAAGAAGCCGAAGGCGCCGCGCCCGAAGAAGGCGACGACGCCGTCTAAGGCGAAGGCTTCGCCCAAGAAGAAGAAGTAGAGAGGAATGGGAAAGGAAGGGTTGGCGGTTGACTCCGTCGTCCGCACCCCCCGTCCCCGTCGTCTAGTGGCGCGCAACAGACGCGCGGCCCAAAACGGCCCTTCTCAGGGCCATCAAAGCACGTCGGGAAGGTTTTGATTGTCGTGTTTGTGTTGCGGTGTGGTTGTGTCGTCTGGCGTTTCTGTATGCCCGTGTGTGGATACTGTTTGCGTGCCGTGGTGGTTGGATTGCGGGGGGGGGGGTCGGTGGCGGGTGCGGGCGGCGGTAGCGGTTTTGTCGTTGCGGTTGATTGTCGCCGTTTTTTTTTTTTGGTCGCGGCCGGCCGACGGTTGGTTTTGTGTCATGTTGTTTGAATACTTTGGTTGGCCTGCCTGCCGTCTTCTCGGATGTGTCTTGTCTTGTGTGTGTGTTCTTGCAACGGGGGCGGGGGACGTTGAGATGTGGAAAGGGTCGGTGGCGTTGGACGTGCCTGGCTTTTTGTTTCGTTTTCTTTTCGAAACGAAGCGGCGGCCGGCCGTGTGGTTGACGGCGTCGGCCGATGGGTATTGTGCGCTTTGAGCGCCGCGCCGGGGAGGCATGATGTTGATTGTTGCGCGCGCCAGCAAGCTGGCAGGGGAGAGCGGCTGTGGCGGACGGACGGGAAGTGGAAGTGGTGTTTTGTCTTTGGTTCTGTGGTTGTGGGGCGAGAGGCGACCGACAAAGTTTGCTCGCGACGGA
Organism: Schistocerca cancellata; assembly: GCF_023864275.1. Taxonomy (NCBI): domain Eukaryota; kingdom Metazoa; phylum Arthropoda; class Insecta; order Orthoptera; family Acrididae; genus Schistocerca; species Schistocerca cancellata. The sequence goes on along the minus strand of NW_026046770.1, from coordinate 16,470 downwards.
GTGATGTTAGTGGCCCTTAAAAGGGCCGTTTTGTTTGTTGCGTGCGTGGGCGGTGCCCAGCGGCTGGCGCGGTGTTTAGGCGCGCTCGCCGCGGATGCGGCGCGCGAGCTGGATGTCCTTGGGCATGATGGTGACGCGCTTGGCGTGGATTGCGCACAGGTTGGTGTCTTCGAAGAGGCCGACGAGGTAGGCCTCGCTGGCCTCCTGCAGGGCCATGACCGCGGAGCTCTGGAAGCGCAGGTCGGTCTTGAAGTCCTGGGCGATCTCGCGCACTAGGCGCTGGAATGGCAGCTTGCGGATGAGCAGCTCTGTGCTCTTCTGGTAGCGCCTGATTTCTCGCAGGGCGACGGTGCCCGGCCTGTAGCGGTGGGGCTTCTTGACGCCGCCGGTGGCGGGCGCGCTCTTCCTCGCCGCCTTGGTGGCGAGCTGTTTGCGCGGCGCCTTTCCGCCGGTGGACTTGCGGGCCGTTTGCTTTGTGCGGGCCATAGCGGTAGCGGTTAGCGGAGCGGCGTGGAGGCGAGCGAGGTGCTGCGTCGGGTGCTGCCTTGACGACACGGGCGCGCGCCAGCCACCGTGGTGCGCTTATATGCCCTCGGTTGCGCGTGGTGGGGGGAGGGCGGGCCAGAGTCTATATAGGGGGGCTGGCGCGTGCGCCGGGCGCAGACCGTAGCCGACTCGCTAGCGCCGGGTGAGGAGCCAGCCGCTGCAGCAGACGCTTTGCTTGCCTTGAGCTTTTTGAGGATTTAGAAGAGATGACTGGCCGCGGCAAGGGAGGAAAGGGGCTCGGCAAGGGTGGCGCCAAGCGGCACCGCAAGGTGTTGCGCGACAACATCCAGGGCATCACGAAGCCCGCGATCCGCCGCCTGGCTCGCAGGGGCGGCGTGAAGCGCATCTCTGGTCTGATCTACGAGGAGACCCGCGGAGTGCTGAAGGTGTTCCTGGAGAACGTGATCCGCGACGCGGTGACGTACACTGAGCACGCCAAGCGCAAGACTGTGACGGCCATGGACGTGGTGTACGCCCTGAAGAGGCAGGGGCGCACCCTGTACGGTTTCGGCGGTTAGGCGCGTCGCAGCCGGTGTGCTGTGCCGCGTTGGCCTTCCCGCGGCCGTGGGAGAGACGAAAACGGCCCTTTTCAGGGCCACCACACTGTTCGGAAATTGAAAAGTGCGAAAGAGTCTGTGTTGTTGCTGCGTGTGTTGCCTGCCTGCCTTGTTTCTTTCATTCTTCATTTCGTTTGCGTTTGACTGACGTGACGTGACTGGGAGAAAGGAAAGGAAGCGGGTCTTGTGGCTGTGTGTGTGTGTGTGTGTGTGTGTGTGTGTGTGTGCGTGCGCGCGCGCGCGAGAGAGGGCGTTGTGTGTGTGTTTGTTTTGTTTATCGATCGATGGAGACGCCGGGCTGTGTGTTGTTGTTGTTGTTGTTGTGCGAGAGGCGGTGAATATTTGCGTGGTTTTGGCTGTGTGTTTGCGGCGGCGTTGGAGTTGCCGAGGCAAGGCGTGCCCATAGGCGGCCGGATCAGCTGTTTCGTTTGTATGGGGCGCGCGGGAGTGGAGGGCGGTGTGTCGACACGCTCGTTTAACAGTTGGTGATTATTGCTGTCGTTGTCGTTTGGAAGGCGACTGTGCGTGCGTGGAGGTGCTTGAGGCAAACGAAAAACAAAAGAGAAACGTGTGTGTGGCCACACGGGCTGTGGACGACAAGATGGCGGCGGCTCTTCTTGTTGTTCTTCTCTCTTTCCTTTAGTCCTCTACCGTTAGAGGGGGAGTTGGTGGAGGTTATTGTCGCCTGTGGACATTTGCTCCTCTTTTCTGTGTGTTGTTCTTATCTTTGGTAGTGTGCTTTTTCGGACGTTGCTGTTTGTTGAGAGTGATTATGTGTTCTGTTTGTGCTACTGCTGGAGTAGCGACTCGGGTCTTGCACATCTGTCCCTGTGGTGTTCATATTGCCCAAGGGTCAAGACGTAATAGTCATTTTCTGAATTCCGCGCGGTGGCGTAGAACGCTTGTGCCAGGGCGCGGAATCGTGTTGTGGGTGGTTGTAGGCAGGTCTGCCGCGGGGACGTGTAAGGCCCGTCGTAGAGCGCTCTGCTTTGGACCCTTCTGTAGGCGATGCATCGTCGACCTGGCTGCATAGCCCCTATAGAGGGCGCGCATATTTCCAGTATCGCTACCCCTGTTGCGGGGTCGAGGGAACAGGGGTACAGGATCTGCATCCTGGCGTGAGCGTTTGTGCCAAGTTGCCCTATGTGACACTTCGATGTCAGGCGTGACACCGAGGTACCTCGCAGAATATCTGCCCCTGCAATCGTAGCAGTTGGTATGGTCTTCTTGCCGGCGGCGGCTGTGGAAGTGAAGTTAAGTTAAAGTAAAGTAAAGTAAAGCAAAGCGCGGCGAGGACGACTGAAATTTTGCTTTGGACGTAGGTTTGTGTGGTGGCCCTGAAAAGGGCCGATTGTTGTGAGCCGAGCCGGGCCGGCAAAGCGCGTTGCGTGCAGGGGAGCACGCAGCGCTGCTGGGCGGCGGGTCCGCGTGCCGATTGCCTGGCCTCTCTGTTTAGGCCTTCTTCTCGGTCTTCTTTGGCAGCAGGACGGCCTGGATGTTGGGCAGGACACCACCCTGTGCGATGGTGACGCCCGACAGGAGCTTGTTGAGCTCCTCGTCGTTGCGGATGGCAAGCTGCAGGTGGCGCGGGATGATGCGCGTCTTCTTGTTGTCGCGGGCCGCGTTTCCGGCCAGCTCGAGCACCTCAGCCGCGAGGTACTCCATGACGGCGGCGAGGTAGACGGGCGCCCCGGCGCCGACGCGCTCGGCGTAGTTTCCCTTGCGCAGGAGGCGGTGGATTCTGCCGACCGGGAACTGGAGCCCGGCCCTGCTTGAGCGGGACTTTGACTTGCCCTTGACTTTGCCTCCCTTTCCGCGTCCGGACATGGCGATGCGCTGTGGTGTAAAAAAACGAGACGAGACGAAGGACGGTGCGAGCCGCAGCGAGTCGAGCAGCGGAGTGGCGGCGCCGCCAGGGGTGGGGGTCCTTTATGCTCTCGGGTGCGGCGGCCGGTTGCGCTCGCGGCCCATTGGTCGGCGGCCGCAACGGGGCGAGCTGGTAAAGGTGCGGCGGCGGGGCGCGCTGGGTGCCACTGTGTGGGGAGACGCTGACTAGAGCGGAGCGCTTGCTGCTGGTGTTGCTGCCGTACGTTCTTGTTTGTTTGCGATGCCGCCCAAGACTAGCGGGAAGGCCGCCAAGAAGGCTGGCAAGGCGCAGAAGAACATTTCGAAGGGCGACAAGAAGAAGAAGCGCAAGAGGAAGGAGAGCTATGCCATCTACATCTACAAGGTGCTGAAGCAGGTGCACCCTGACACGGGCATCTCGTCGAAGGCGATGAGCATCATGAACAGCTTCGTGAACGACATTTTCGAGCGCATCGCGGCCGAGGCGTCTCGCCTGGCGCACTACAACAAGCGCTCGACCATCACGTCCCGCGAGATCCAGACCGCTGTGCGGCTGTTGCTGCCTGGCGAGCTGGCCAAGCACGCCGTGAGCGAGGGCACGAAGGCGGTGACCAAGTACACGAGCTCCAAGTAAGGAGGTGGCTCTGGAATGGAAGGAGATCCTCCGTTGCGAGAGCGGCAAAACGGCCCTTTTCAGGGCCACCAAATGGCCTTTGCGGGAAGGGCGGAATTGTTGTTGTTGTTGTTTTTGTTTTGTTTTGTGTGTGAGTGGGTGGACGGTGGCAATAGCTACCGCTTTGGTTGCGACGCGACGGGGTGGGGTGGCCGATGCGATGAATAATTTGATTGTTTATGGGGCGCGTCGCGTGTCGCGTGTTGCGGGGTGCGGCCACGGTGTGACGTGGAATGGAGGCACGTGCGCACAAGTCGTTGTCTGCGAGGGGGGGGGGGGGAAGTGCGATCGGTGATGTGCCCTTTGGATGGAGGTGCCGGTTAGTTACGTGACGGGTGGAAACGACACGCGATTGTTGGGAATGTCAGTGTGTAACGACGGCCGTTTGCGGGTCGGTTTGCACGCCATATATGGCGAGGGTGAAATGTGTCTGTAAATGCAGCGTGGAGGCGTGTGAGTGACGTTTAAATGTGAACGCGCATTGAGACACACCACTGTGTATTGCATTGTACGGGCGACACGCACGATGATATGTACCTTTCCCCCGACTCTGATTTCGATAGTCGTGTCTGACCGACTGTGTCTGCTTGTGTGCGTACGACGCACGCACACCGACGTCGTCATTGAAGATGCATGCTCGCGTGTCCAGTGCAGTACAGTAGAGTAAGCGCGACGCTAGAAGACGACGGTCGCTTTGGCGAATGTGCGTACACGTGTTTGTGTGTATGTCGGTGATGTGGTCCGATCCGTCGCCTCTGGGAAACTGTCGATCGGCGCGGTACACCGGACGTCTTGAACACCCGTCATACCGTCATACCGTCATACCGTTGGTACACCGTCGCGCTGAGAACGGTTACCGAAAGGTGAACGAACCTCTGATCGGTCGAATGTCTGGGCAGAACGTGAGGAGAGAATGGTGGAGGAAAGGACAGAGGGGAAAAAACAAATATATATATAGAGAGAGAGAGAGAGAGAGAGAGAGAGAGAGAGAGAGAGAAAACGGAAAAAAAACCAAACAAAACGGAGAAACGCAGTGTAGAGCAACGGAACGTTCCCGTGTCGGAGGTGTATTGTAGCCGCACTGAAATGCGCGTAACGGCGCGGCGGCAAGTGTCTGCCGTGGTGAACGTTACCTTTGACGGCTGAATTGTGCGTTGCGTTGCTTTGCTTTCCCGGATGTGTATGTAACGTAACGTTCGTTGAGATGGTTCTGAGGAAGAATGTACGACAGTGCCCGTGCCGTCTATGTTCGTGTGCAAAGCCATTGTGTGTGTGTGTGTGTGTGTGTGTGTTGTTTTGAGAATTGCGTCCGGGAATGGCGGTGGGCGTGCCCTGCATGTGGCCCGGAAGGCTGTTCGTTTCGCGGTAGTGTGTGGACAGGGGAGGGGCACGCGTAACGCTGCTGGCATGGCATGGCATGGCATTCGGGAGATGGGAGGGGGCAAACGAAGAAAACAAGACGCGGAGGCTATAAAGACGGGGAGGGGCGCGGTGTGGGTGGCTTGCGCTGCGCTCGGCTGGCGCGTGCGGCGTTGTTTTTGTGCAAAAGAAGAGAAAACGAATGGGTTGCCGGGAGGGGGCCGTTGTGGTGTAGCCGCAGACGCGGCTGTCAGTGAACGTGGTGAGACCGAGGGATGCGGGAGGGGCGGGGGCGGGGAAGACGCTAGAAGAAGGAGAAAAACGCTGCTGCAACCAACATAAAATGAGGCCCTTTGTAACCTGCCAGCAACAAAACAACAACAAAAAAAAAAAAAGGCGTCTATCAACATTGAATGTAAATGGAAATGGACCCAAGTGTAACCTCCCCGCACAAATAGTCGTAAGTAGTGAGTGAGTGAGTGAGTGAGTGAGTGAGTGAGTGAGTGAATGATGATAAAAATGTGCCAGAATGTTGTTAACGTCCCTAGAAAATGAACGAACGAAGATTGATGAGAAACGCGCGATAATATGATGAATGGAAATAATGAACCATGAACATCTCAACAGACATAATTGAAAACCCGATAAACGTTGTAAGGGCAGCGCTGGCTGACCTTCGGCCCTGTGTATTCTGAAACGCCCCCCTTTGAACAACAATGTATACAAAACTGTGCTTAAACTGACACACAATATTTTGAGCGCAACGCAATCTGACTATCAAAGATCCCTGCAAAAGAATGGCCCTGAGTAACATTAAAGTACACCTGTCGGAAATCACTTACCTCACAAAAATCTTCATTACTCGAACTACTGCAATACAGCGAGCACCACTGCTGCCAGCTAAATAAGAGATTCCAAACTACGGAGGGCACTAACTACCGATAGGGATAGTTAGCAAAGTAAAGATGTTTAATAGAGAACAACAAACAATGTATTTACCCTTAATATCATCACCAGTCATAATATATGTAATTTGAAACGTCCGCCATCTCTGTCCTCACATGCACCAGTGCTGGCGGCTCACCCCTAACTGCGCAACGCTACGCGCTGTTCACATCCAGCTATAGCAGTTCATGACAACAACAATGCAAACTAGCCACAGACTGCACACAGCACAGGCAGTGATTTTCACGCGGAGCGCTACGTGGCATTACCAATATAAAAATCTAAACAAACAGCGTACGTACAAATTAGAATAAAAAGAGCAAAAGATCGTTACGTCAAAAAAAAAAAAAAAAAAAACAAAAAAGACAAAAGAGAAAAAACAAACTGCATCTATATGTGCTCTTAACTGTAGATACCTGTACACAGCGTCGTGCAATGAATGCCGGCTCACATTTAATTTTGATTGTTGGAGGAAATGCGTAGGAAATATTATTTAAATGGAAATGAATGGTTGTACTTTAAAAAAGTTTGTTTGGAAACAAAGTATTATTGGGGCATTTTGTTGTGAAGAAAATAGTTACAATTGACATACAGTATTAGATTTGCGCAATGCAGCTTCATTACCTTACCTGTAATAACAGTATGCATCGTCCCGAACGGAGACCAGAGTCGCGAGAAGAGCACGCCGCCGCCCGCTCAGTACAACCGTCCACTCGCTAATACTGTCGACTGACTACTACCTCTCCCGACCCGCCACATATAGATGACAACTGTTCCTGCCGACCCGCTACGTGCTACTAGTGTCGTGTGGCGCAGACTAGCGACGATAAGAAACGCTCTGGTCAGAGATTGTGTCGTGCCTCGCCATCGCTGGTAATGAGTACATACGTGTTTCAGCGCGCGTACCGGAAGACGCAGTGCGGAGCCAGAGACTGTGTTGTCGAGGCCGTCGACGCAGTGCATGTCGGTCGGTCGAGTGCGTGCGGGAGGGCAGAGAGGCAGCGTCGGCACGGAGATGCACGCACGGGGGCTGCGGCGTGGCGCGTTTGCGGTAGGCGCCTTTGGTGGCAACGGCCGGGACAAGCAGCGGTGTATGGTGTGGTGCGGGCCGGACAGGGGCGGAGGAGGAGGAGGAGGCGGCGCGACGATGGCATTGGGGCGGAAACGGGGACGGGGACGGCGACGGCGGATGTTGAGAGGCGTCACGCGCGGACCGACACAGACGCACAGATAGATAGGTAGGAAGAAGAAGAAGGGGCGGCTGGTGAGTGAGTGCAATTTAGGCGGTAGACACAAGAGGTCGGCACGGCATTTGCGTGATGTGGCGTTGTGACGGGGTGTGCTCGCTTGCCTCGTTTTGTTGATGCGCGCAGGAAGATGTGCAGAGCAGCGGCGGGCGGCTCGGCTCGGTTCGGTTTGGCCCGGCGGGCCGCGCTGTTGTCGCGGACGTGAGCGCCCCCTGGCGGGTGGCCGGAGGCGGCGCGGCGTGTTGGACGTGTGGCTGGCGGCAGTGCACAATTGCGAGTGGCTGGCGGTGTGGCGGTTGGCGCGTCGGGCGGCCGAGAGAGAGGAGAGGTATGTGTTTGCGGGCGCCTTTGCTGCGCGGCGTCGTGCAGGGCGGGCGGGCGGGCGCCTGTCGACTGTGTGTGTGTGTGTGTGTGTGTGTGTGTGGCGAATTGGCGGCGTTGTGCTCCGGCCGAAGGCGTCTGGAGAGGAGAGTTGGTCGTGATGTCATGTCGCGCCGTGTCATGTTTGCGAAACGGCTGCCGAGAGGTGTGGTGGTAGCGAGCCGGTCGGTGTCGGTGCGATGGGAATGTGCGTTTGGCGGTTTCGGTGTGCTTTTTGCGGCGTGAGAGTGGGGCGGGCGGGCAGGCTTGCTGTTGTTGGTTCCTTGTGTCTTGTGTGTAGCTTGATGGCAACGTGGAAGGGCGCCGGTTTCGAGCCGTGCGTGTGGTTGTCGACGTTGACTGGTTGGGGTGTGCCGTTGCACGTGCATGTTTGGGTCGTTGGTGTGGTTTTGGCTGGCTGGCTGGCTGGCTGGCTGTGTGTGTGTACGACGGGAAGGGGGAGGCGGCGGTGGATAGTGCAGTAGTTGTGTCGTTGGCACGGGCGTCGGGTGCGGCTGTGCGTAGTGGCGGAAAGGTGTCGGTTGCGGGAAGCGAGGCCGTCGTTGGCGGTGTCGCGTGCCTTCGTGAATCGAGTGGGGGCGGGGAAAGGAGCAGCGTGCCGCTGCGTCGTGGCCGTTAGCCAGAGGCTGTGCTTTGATAGTTTTGTGGACGGTTCGTGCGAGGCGATTTGTTGCCTGCCCTATGTTTGTTTGTTTGTTGTTTTGGAGACGACGACTGGTTGGTGGCGTGCGCGCGAGCGAAGTGGCGGTGTGCGTTTCCCGTGTCGACTGCCGGCCGGCGACAGGTGCGCCGTCGGTGGGGTGGGTGGCCGGCACAAGTAGGGGCGGCGGCGTCGTTGCGGTGTGTTTGTGTTGTCGGCGACAGCTGTTTGTGCGGTGCGTGTGTGAATGGTGGTGCAAACGTGTGCTGGCGTTGAGGCTGCGACCGCGGCGTGTTGTTGGTTGATGTTGAACAGCGGCTGTGTGCGGTGGTGGTGTTGCCGCACGTGCATCCGGCCCGGCGCGGAAAGCGCAGTTGCGGCGGCCCTTCGGTGCCAGCCACGTCGCGTGAGCGGCGGGTTGCTCTGGTCGACACGTGGTGCTCTGGTTTGTTGTTTGGTGCCCTTTGGCCGGTGGGTGGTCCGTGTGTCTCGGTATCTGGTCGTGGTCGTGCTGCCCGTTTGTCGGCGTTGTCCTGTGGCTTCGCTTTTGTTTTTGCGGCGTGCCGACGACCCGACGCGACCTTTACACCCAAAGTGTGGCGCCCGAAGGTGAACCAACGTCGTAATCCGACCTGGGCGCTTAAGCTCTAAGCCTAAGCTGAGCGAACCGAACCTGTAGCGTTGCGTAGCGTGAGGTGCGGTGAGGTCAGCCTCAGCGCCAAGTAAGCCAAGCTGTCCGGCCGTGAGGTGGGTGGGTAGGTAGGTGCGGCTGCTGCGGCCACCTGACGCCCGACGTGTGTTTGAATGCTTAACCTAAGTTTGAGGCTTAACCTAACCCAAGTGGCCTTAACCTAACCTAACCTAACCTAACCTCTGACGCCCGACGTGTGTTTGAATGCTTAACCTAAGTTTGACGCTTAACCTAACACCGACCCTTAACCTAACCGAGGTGCCCCTAACCTAACCTTAATGTAACGTAACCTAACCTAACCTCTGACGCCTGACGTGTGTTTTGAATGCTTAACCTAACCCAAGTGCCCTTAACCTAACCCACGTCCACCGAACCTAACCGAGACGTGTGAACCTAATGTCTAACTCGTAACGCGTGATGTTGGCTGTCGTGTGTGCTGACGGCAGATTGGGTTGGTCTGTAGTTGCGGATTTCGGGTTTGCCTCGGGCGAGGGGTTGGCTCGTAAGCGGCGAGGGGCGCTCCGGCGGAGCATGTTGCTTTGCAGGCGGCGCCCGTTTTTGCGGCGGGCACAATTGAAATTGTTGGGAAACGAACGAAAGGGCTGTGAATGTTGGCGGGCGAGAGGAGGAGGACGTGGCCCGACGGCTGCGGGCCGATCGGGAAACGGTGGGAGGGCGATGGGGCGGCGGAGGTGCGTTTGCACGGCCGTCATCGCCGCACGCCTCCGCTTGTGTGGCTGTGGCGCCGGCCGCGCTGGCCGGGCTGCCGCGGCGACGGTGCGGGGCTTTTGCCGAAGGTTTGGCCATTGTGGCCGGTCGCCGGCTGGGGCTGTGGGGGCGGCATTTGGGCGTGGGCGGCGATTCTCGGCGGGCCGACCCAGGCTGTAGCGCGCGGTGGCTGCAGTTTGGCCGTGGTTTGCGGCGCTGCCGTGGCGACTGGTTGGCGACTGTGGTGTGGCTGTGTGTAGCCCCATCCTCGGTGGTTTGAAAGGCGCGGGTGGTTGTGGCGCAGGTGTGGGGCTGCTCCGCACAGGCTGTCGGACGTTGGGCGGTAGCAAGCGCGGGAGGCGCGGCGCGGCGGCGCGCAGAGTGGCGGCCGCTCTCTCGGCCGTCCGCGCCCGCCCGCGACACTGGCTGGGCCTGTGCGTCGAGGCGGCTATTCCTCTGCTGTGCGCTCCGCTCGCTGCGTGTCTCCTCTCGCTCTCGCTGCTCGCTGTGTGTTAACGCGCGTCGTCGAAATGGCAGATCAGGCGGCTACGAACGAGACTGCTGCGGCACCCGCCGCCACCGGCACTACGAAGAAGGCAAAGTCTGCGTCGTCTGCGAAGAAGCCGCGCGCCAAGCCTGCGCACCCGCGCACCTCTGAGATGGTGACGGCCGCCATCAAGAGTCTGAAGGAGCGCGGCGGATCGTCGCTGCAGGCGATCAAGAAGTACATTGCCGCGCACTACAAGCTGGACGCGGAGAAGCTGGCGCCGTTTATCAAGAAGTACCTCAAGTCGGCCGTGGTGGCGGGCGAGCTGGTGCAGACGAAGGGGAAGGGCGCGTCCGGCTCTTTCAAGCTTGCCGGCGCCGGCGGCGGGGCGGCTGAGGGCGGCAAGGCTCGTGCTGGCGGTGCCAAGAAGAAGCGCGCCGCTCCGGCCAGCAAGGAGAAGAAGGGCGCCCGTGCGGCCGGCGCAAAGAAGGCTGGTGGCGTGAAGGCGGCGACTGGTCGGAAGGCGGGCGCCGCCAAGAAGGCGTCTGCGGCGTCGGCCGCTCCCGCCGGTGCGAAGAAGGCGGCTGCTGCCAAGCCGGCCAAGGCCAAGTCGCCGTCGAAGGCGAAGAAGGCCGCCAAGGTTCCGACGAAGAAGCCGAAGGCGCCGCGCCCGAAGAAGGCGACGACGCCGTCTAAGGCGAAGGCTTCGCCCAAGAAGAAGAAGTAGAGAGGAATGGGAAAGGAAGGGTTGGCGGTTGACTCCGTCGTCCGCACCCCCCGTCCCCGTCGTCTAGTGGCGCGCAACAGACGCGCGGCCCAAAACGGCCCTTCTCAGGGCCATCAAAGCACGTCGGGAAGGTTTTGATTGTCGTGTTTGTGTTGCGGTGTGGTTGTGTCGTCTGGCGTTTCTGTATGCCCGTGTGTGGATACTGTTTGCGTGCCGTGGTGGTTGGATTGCGGGGGGGGGGTCGGTGGCGGGTGCGGGCGGCGGTAGCGGTTTTGTCGTTGCGGTTGATTGTCGCCGTTTTTTTTTTTTGGTCGCGGCCGGCCGACGGTTGGTTTTGTGTCATGTTGTTTGAATACTTTGGTTGGCCTGCCTGCCGTCTTCTCGGATGTGTCTTGTCTTGTGTGTGTGTTCTTGCAACGGGGGCGGGGGACGTTGAGATGTGGAAAGGGTCGGTGGCGTTGGACGTGCCTGGCTTTTTGTTTCGTTTTCTTTTCGAAACGAAGCGGCGGCCGGCCGTGTGGTTGACGGCGTCGGCCGATGGGTATTGTGCGCTTTGAGCGCCGCGCCGGGGAGGCATGATGTTGATTGTTGCGCGCGCCAGCAAGCTGGCAGGGGAGAGCGGCTGTGGCGGACGGACGGGAAGTGGAAGTGGTGTTTTGTCTTTGGTTCTGTGGTTGTGGGGCGAGAGGCGACCGACAAAGTTTGCTCGCGACGGAGTGATGTTAGTGGCCCTTAAAAGGGCCGTTTTGTTTGTTGCGTGCGTGGGCGGTGCCCAGCGGCTGGCGCGGTGTTTAGGCGCGCTCGCCGCGGATGCGGCGCGCGAGCTGGATGTCCTTGGGCATGATGGTGACGCGCTTGGCGTGGATTGCGCACAGGTTGGTGTCTTCGAAGAGGCCGACGAGGTAGGCCTCGCTGGCCTCCTGCAGGGCCATGACCGCGGAGCTCTGGAAGCGCAGGTCGGTCTTGAAGTCCTGGGCGATCTCGCGCACTAGGCGCTGGAATGGCAGCTTGCGGATGAGCAGCTCTGTGCTCTTCTGGTAGCGCCTGATTTCTCGCAGGGCGACGGTGCCCGGCCTGTAGCGGTGGGGCTTCTTGACGCCGCCGGTGGCGGGCGCGCTCTTCCTCGCCGCCTTGGTGGCGAGCTGTTTGCGCGGCGCCTTTCCGCCGGTGGACTTGCGGGCCGTTTGCTTTGTGCGGGCCATAGCGGTAGCGGTTAGCGGAGCGGCGTGGAGGCGAGCGAGGTGCTGCGTCGGGTGCTGCCTTGACGACACGGGCGCGCGCCAGCCACCGTGGTGCGCTTATATGCCCTCGGTTGCGCGTGGTGGGGGGAGGGCGGGCCAGAGTCTATATAGGGGGGCTGGCGCGTGCGCCGGGCGCAGACCGTAGCCGACTCGCTAGCGCCGGGTGAGGAGCCAGCCGCTGCAGCAGACGCTTTGCTTGCCTTGAGCTTTTTGAGGATTTAGAAGAGATGACTGGCCGCGGCAAGGGAGGAAAGGGGCTCGGCAAGGGTGGCGCCAAGCGGCACCGCAAGGTGTTGCGCGACAACATCCAGGGCATCACGAAGCCCGCGATCCGCCGCCTGGCTCGCAGGGGCGGCGTGAAGCGCATCTCTGGTCTGATCTACGAGGAGACCCGCGGAGTGCTGAAGGTGTTCCTGGAGAACGTGATCCGCGACGCGGTGACGTACACTGAGCACGCCAAGCGCAAGACTGTGACGGCCATGGACGTGGTGTACGCCCTGAAGAGGCAGGGGCGCACCCTGTACGGTTTCGGCGGTTAGGCGCGTCGCAGCCGGTGTGCTGTGCCGCGTTGGCCTTCCCGCGGCCGTGGGAGAGACGAAAACGGCCCTTTTCAGGGCCACCACACTGTTCGGAAATTGAAAAGTGCGAAAGAGTCTGTGTTGTTGCTGCGTGTGTTGCCTGCCTGCCTTGTTTCTTTCATTCTTCATTTCGTTTGCGTTTGACTGACGTGACGTGACTGGGAGAAAGGAAAGGAAGCGGGTCTTGTGGCTGTGTGTGTGTGTGTGTGTGTGTGTGTGTGTGTGTGTGTGTGTGTGTGCGTGCGCGCGCGCGCGAGAGAGGGCGTTGTGTGTGTGTTTGTTTTGTTTATCGATCGATGGAGACGCCGGGCTGTGTGTTGTTGTTGTTGTTGTTGTTGTTGTTGTGCGAGAGGCGGTGAATATTTGCGTGGTTTTGGCTGTGTGTTTGCGGCGGCGTTGGAGTTGCCGAGGCAAGGCGTGCCCATAGGCGGCCGGATCAGCTGTTTCGTTTGTATGGGGCGCGCGGGAGTGGAGGGCGGTGTGTCGACACGCTCGTTTAACAGTTGGTGATTATTGCTGTCGTTGTCGTTTGGAAGGCGACTGTGCGTGCGTGGAGGTGCTTGAGGCAAACGAAAAACAAAAGAGAAACGTGTGTGTGGCCACACGGGCTGTGGACGACAAGATGGCGGCGGCTCTTCTTGTTGTTCTTCTCTCTTTCCTTTAGTCCTCTACCGTTAGAGGGGGAGTTGGTGGAGGTTATTGTCGCCTGTGGACATTTGCTCCTCTTTTCTGTGTGTTGTTCTTATCTTTGGTAGTGTGCTTTTTCGGACGTTGCTGTTTGTTGAGAGTGATTATGTGTTCTGTTTGTGCTACTGCTGGAGTAGCGACTCGGGTCTTGCACATCTGTCCCTGTGGTGTTCATATTGCCCAAGGGTCAAGACGTAATAGTCATTTTCTGAATTCCGCGCGGTGGCGTAGAACGCTTGTGCCAGGGCGCGGAATCGTGTTGTGGGTGGTTGTAGGCAGGTCTGCCGCGGGGACGTGTAAGGCCCGTCGTAGAGCGCTCTGCTTTGGACCCTTCTGTAGGCGATGCATCGTCGACCTGGCTGCATAGCCCCTATAGAGGGCGCGCATATTTCCAGTATCGCTACCCCTGTTGCGGGGTCGAGGGAACAGGGGTACAGGATCTGCATCCTGGCGTGAGCGTTTGTGCCAAGTTGCCCTATGTGACACTTCGATGTCAGGCGTGACACCGAGGTACCTCGCAGAATATCTGCCCCTGCAATCGTAGCAGTTGGTATGGTCTTCTTGCCGGCGGCGGCTGTGGAAGTGAAGTTAAGTTAAAGTAAAGTAAAGTAAAGCAAAGCGCGGCGAGGACGACTGAAATTTTGCTTTGGACGTAGGTTTGTGTGGTGGCCCTGAAAAGGGCCGATTGTTGTGAGCCGAGCCGGGCCGGCAAAGCGCGTTGCGTGCAGGGGAGCACGCAGCGCTGCTGGGCGGCGGGTCCGCGTGCCGATTGCCTGGCCTCTCTGTTTAGGCCTTCTTCTCGGTCTTCTTTGGCAGCAGGACGGCCTGGATGTTGGGCAGGACACCACCCTGTGCGATGGTGACGCCCGACAGGAGCTTGTTGAGCTCCTCGTCGTTGCGGATGGCAAGCTGCAGGTGGCGCGGGATGATGCGCGTCTTCTTGTTGTCGCGGGCCGCGTTTCCGGCCAGCTCGAGCACCTCAGCCGCGAGGTACTCCATGACGGCGGCGAGGTAGACGGGCGCCCCGGCGCCGACGCGCTCGGCGTAGTTTCCCTTGCGCAGGAGGCGGTGGATTCTGCCGACCGGGAACTGGAGCCCGGCCCTGCTTGAGCGGGACTTTGACTTGCCCTTGACTTTGCCTCCCTTTCCGCGTCCGGACATGGCGATGCGCTGTGGTGTAAAAAAACGAGACGAGACGAAGGACGGTGCGAGCCGCAGCGAGTCGAGCAGCGGAGTGGCGGCGCCGCCAGGGGTGGGGGTCCTTTATGCTCTCGGGTGCGGCGGCCGGTTGCGCTCGCGGCCCATTGGTCGGCGGCCGCAACGGGGCGAGCTGGTAAAGGTGCGGCGGCGGGGCGCGCTGGGTGCCACTGTGTGGGGAGACGCTGACTAGAGCGGAGCGCTTGCTGCTGGTGTTGCTGCCGTACGTTCTTGTTTGTTTGCGATGCCGCCCAAGACTAGCGGGAAGGCCGCCAAGAAGGCTGGCAAGGCGCAGAAGAACATTTCGAAGGGCGACAAGAAGAAGAAGCGCAAGAGGAAGGAGAGCTATGCCATCTACATCTACAAGGTGCTGAAGCAGGTGCACCCTGACACGGGCATCTCGTCGAAGGCGATGAGCATCATGAACAGCTTCGTGAACGACATTTTCGAGCGCATCGCGGCCGAGGCGTCTCGCCTGGCGCACTACAACAAGCGCTCGACCATCACGTCCCGCGAGATCCAGACCGCTGTGCGGCTGTTGCTGCCTGGCGAGCTGGCCAAGCACGCCGTGAGCGAGGGCACGAAGGCGGTGACCAAGTACACGAGCTCCAAGTAAGGAGGTGGCTCTGGAATGGAAGGAGATCCTCCGTTGCGAGAGCGGCAAAACGGCCCTTTTCAGGGCCACCAAATGGCCTTTGCGGGAAGGGCGGAATTGTTGTTGTTGTTGTTTTTGTTTTGTTTTGTGTGTGAGTGGGTGGACGGTGGCAATAGCTACCGCTTTGGTTGCGACGCGACGGGGTGGGGTGGCCGATGCGATGAATAATTTGATTGTTTATGGGGCGCGTCGCGTGTCGCGTGTTGCGGGGTGCGGCCACGGTGTGACGTGGAATGGAGGCACGTGCGCACAAGTCGTTGTCTGCGAGGGGGGGGGGGGGAAGTGCGATCGGTGATGTGCCCTTTGGATGGAGGTGCCGGTTAGTTACGTGACGGGTGGAAACGACACGCGATTGTTGGGAATGTCAGTGTGTAACGACGGCCGTTTGCGGGTCGGTTTGCACGCCATATATGGCGAGGGTGAAATGTGTCTGTAAATGCAGCGTGGAGGCGTGTGAGTGACGTTTAAATGTGAACGCGCATTGAGACACACCACTGTGTATTGCATTGTACGGGCGACACGCACGATGATATGTACCTTTCCCCCGACTCTGATTTCGATAGTCGTGTCTGACCGACTGTGTCTGCTTGTGTGCGTACGACGCACGCACACCGACGTCGTCATTGAAGATGCATGCTCGCGTGTCCAGTGCAGTACAGTAGAGTAAGCGCGACGCTAGAAGACGACGGTCGCTTTGGCGAATGTGCGTACACGTGTTTGTGTGTATGTCGGTGATGTGGTCCGATCCGTCGCCTCTGGGAAACTGTCGATCGGCGCGGTACACCGGACGTCTTGAACACCCGTCATACCGTCATACCGTCATACCGTTGGTACACCGTCGCGCTGAGAACGGTTACCGAAAGGTGAACGAACCTCTGATCGGTCGAATGTCTGGGCAGAACGTGAGGAGAGAATGGTGGAGGAAAGGACAGAGGGGAAAAAACAAATATATATATAGAGAGAGAGAGAGAGAGAGAGAGAGAGAGAGAGAGAGAAAACGGAAAAAAAACCAAACAAAACGGAGAAACGCAGTGTAGAGCAACGGAACGTTCCCGTGTCGGAGGTGTATTGTAGCCGCACTGAAATGCGCGTAACGGCGCGGCGGCAAGTGTCTGCCGTGGTGAACGTTACCTTTGACGGCTGAATTGTGCGTTGCGTTGCTTTGCTTTCCCGGATGTGTATGTAACGTAACGTTCGTTGAGATGGTTCTGAGGAAGAATGTACGACAGTGCCCGTGCCGTCTATGTTCGTGTGCAAAGCCATTGTGTGTGTGTGTGTGTGTGTGTGTGTTGTTTTGAGAATTGCG